>NW_026651629.1:0-71620 GCF_030265065.1 Corythoichthys intestinalis | reverse complement strand
AGCCAAAAGAACCGATGTGTTTGATAGAACAATATGTCTATATGCTGCCATAGCAGATTCATGGTGCATTAAGCCCCCGAACTATTTTTAGTTGGTCCGTTTTACCCTGGAAACCCCCGTTTACAGACGTCGCGCAACCGTTTTTGTTTCTGCCAAGCCATAAAAAGAAAGTAATTATATTTATTATCCAAAATGTCTGCCATTTTGAGTTTAGAATCATTAAACTGTGTCTAATATTTCGTTTAAGAAAAACGACTTAAAAAAAATATTTTTAATTTTTTATTATCTTAATATTATTATTGAATATATTTATTTTAATTTTGAATCATTTTTAAACATGACATATTTTAAACTTTTAATTACATTACGTCACAATGAAAACAATTGGCGTCTGTAAATAAGTCACAGATATCTACCTCATAACTATCGCTTAACTGTATTTGTTTGTTACTGTCGCATTTTCCCCGTTATGTTAGATGATTCATAATCGATCCAAACAAAGAAAATTAGGGGGGGGGGGGGACGTTTAAAAGGGTAAATATATGAAAAAGAAAATCTCGACTACTCCTTGATGTCCGTGATTTCTGCGTGGCGATTCTTGTTATATTACCATGTTTTACCCATAAAATCCGCCAAAAAAACAGCTGTGGCCATTCACAGCTCTGTCTTGACACTTGGTGATACATGCTACATGGAGTTTTCGGATCGATAAATGAAAGTACACGATAAGATCTCGTTAAAGTCATGGCGTCTGTAATTCTGCTGTCGCGTTCTCTCACCTCCAGATAGGCTTCCGCTGTTTAAAAAAAAAAAAAAATTTTTTTTTTTTTTAAAATGGCCACCTGTTCAAATTTTTTCTTCCCCCAGAAAATTGAGATTTTAAGCTTTCCAATGATGTATCACACATGCATATAGGTCAATTTTGAAATTTGGCCAAATTGGGGGTCTCGGAGCAGAACTTCAAGTCATCTGAGTGTTTTGCGCCATATTTATAATGTGCCTCCTCCGTTTGGATAGAAAAAAAAAATAGTTTTATTAAAATATATTTTAAATATATAATATACTGTATATATATCTACTGTACAGTATATGTTATACAACCAAAGAAAATTTCAAATTCTCAGAGGTTACTCGAGAGGCTTCATTCTTCCTAAAGAAAGAAAGAAGAAAAAAAAAAAAAAGCAGACAATAAATATGCAAAAAAGAAAAAAAAAAAAGAATGAATAATGATGAAAGAAAAATATATATATATATAATGCAGATCCATGGACCCGGTTTTCTGACGGGCCGCCTCGTCCTGCTCGGCGTAGCTCTTGGGGCAGTAGGAAGCCATGCGTTCCAGGTTGGTGGCAGCTACTGCCATCTGGAATTTGTCGTAGATGTAGATCAGAGGCAGCGAGTCCACGTCCTGCCACTGGTGGTTGTCGGTGTTGTGGCGGGTGGTGACAGTCTTTAGCCTGTCGTCTTTGCCCATCTCCAGGGGCGTTCGCGCTGTCACACAGACGTAGCGGTCCTCAGAGCTTGCCGCGTAGACGTTGCACACGATCTTTGGCGCCGACTCCAGGTTGTGTCACTTGTCTATTTTCATTATTTTGGTAGACCTCTGACTCCATGAGAGTCAAATGCGTTGTCATCTATTGATGGAGCTGGTTTATGGTCATCTGGAGTTCTATCAAACACTGAACATCCAAGAGTATCGGTGCTCGGTTAAGCATGCTCGTTCTCCTTGCTTGCTTGTGATGTTAAACCACGATGTTTCTGCATACCGCTGTAGTCTTCTTTGACGTTGATAGTATTTGGACACTGATGAAGAAGAGATGTGCGTCCGTTTGATAGTATATTTGCCTTGTATACATTTACATCCGAAGGCTTGTGGACTGTTCCTAGGCACACATCTCCAACGATGACCCACCCCAGGTCCAGCCGTTGTGCATAAGGAGCATTATTTGGTCCGTTGATCTGTTCTCTTACTTTGTGCACTCTTAAGATGTCTCTTCCTAAAAGCAGAAGAATGGGAGCGTCGTGATCGACAGGATACAGTTTGTTGGCAATTGGCTGTAAGTGAGCGTGGTGGAGTGCAATATTTGGAGATGGAATTTCAGTCCTGTCGTCTGGTACCATCTCACACTCGATTAAAGTGGGCAAAGGAAGTTGTGATTTCCCATCCATAGCCTCCAGTATGAAATTCGATGCTCGTCGACCTGCTGTCTCTTGTATACCTGAGCATGTTTTCAGTGTGTATGGCATCATCTGAGAGTTTACACTGAAAATTTCAAAGAATTCAGTCTTAGCAAGAGACTTGTTGCTCTGTTCGTCCAACACAGCATACACTTTAACAGCTTTCTCTCGTTGACCAGCTTCACTAAGCAGATCTTGGAACATGAACGTGAGCCATTTTCGCTTCCACAAATCTTCGTACACATGGAGTTGACTGAGGATGATGAGCTTTCACTTTGCTCCCCGCTGTCGTCTTTGTTGGTTGTAGTCTGGTGTGTAGCTTCAGCCGGTGGACCAGGGTGCAGAGCTGATATGTGTCTTTCACTATTACACTCAATATGTTAGGGTGCGCTGGGAAGTGGACCCCAAAGCAGACAAGGGTGGCTGTGGTGATTTTCAAAAGTTTATTTGAGCACAAGTCGCAGCACCGCACGTGCACTTGGCGTGTAGCTGGCAGGTGTTGACAGGAGCTCAATCAGGCGTCGGTACAATTCAGGGAGCAGGCACGGGGAATCCTGGGACGGAACAAGAGGTCTGATTAGCCGGGTAAGAATTAATGTGGTAAATACCTGAATGCTGGACTTCACTGACGGGATTACTGAAAGTTTGGTCTGGCGACGAGCGGCAACGACGAGCTGGCTTATAAAGGCGGCTGATTTCGATGGCTTGCAGCTGTCGGCGTCTTCGCCCGTCTGGTCTCCAGCCTGCAATCAAGGAGCCCTAACAGTCCCCCCCCCCCCCCCCCCCACGGGCGACACAAGGCGCCCGAGGCACGCGATCGGGATGGGCGCGATGGAAGTCGCGTATCAGGGACCTGCACAACACCTGCCTGGCTGGGATCCAACTTCGCTCCTCAGGCCCATAGCCCTCCCAGTCGACGAGGTACTGTACCCCACGGCCACGACGGCGGACGTCCAAGAGACGTCTCACTTTGAAGGCTGGGTGCCCGTCAATTAACAATGGAGGAGGGGGAGTCTGCACCGGAGGGGACAACGGGCATGACGAGACCGGCTTTACCTGGGAAACATGGAAGGTGGGATGGACACGCAGAGACCTGGGGAGCTTGAGGCGGACTGAGCAGGGATTCACTACCTTCTCTACTTCAAAGGGGCCGACAAAACGTGGGGCCAGTTTCCTGGAATTAACTCTTAGTGGCAAGTGTTTTGAGGAGAGCCATACCTTCTGCCCCACAGAGTAGACAGGGGCTGGTGTACGGCGACGGTTGGACTGGGCCTGGGAACTTTCGGACGAGCGGATTAGCGCAGCGCGTGCTCTCCTCCAAACCTTGGTGCACCGGTTGATGTGCCTTTGCACCGAGGGAACCGCTATGTCCTGCTCTTGGGATGGGAACAAGGGGGGCTGTTAGCCCAGTGAGCACAGGAAGGGGGACATGCCTGAGGAGGCGTTCGGCAGGGTATTATGGGCATATTCGACCCAGGAGAGGTGGTCGCTCCAGGAATTGGGACAGGACTGTGCGACACAGCAGAGTGCTGCTTCCAGCTGTTGGTTTGTGCGTTCACACTGGCCGTTGGTTTGAGGATGGTAACCTGAGGAGAGACTCACACCAACGTCCAGAGCTGCGCAGAAAGCCCTCCACACCTGCGAGGTGAATTGGGGACCCCTATCAGACACAATATCAGACGGGATGCCATGCAGGCGGAAGACATGCTGGACCAGCAGTTCTCCGGTCTCCTTCGCCGATGGGAGTTTGCGAAGCGGGATGAAATGGGCCCCCTTGGAAAATCTGTCAACCACAGTGAGTATTACGGTGTTACCTCGGGAAGGGGGGAGACCGGAGACAAAGTCCAGGGCGATATGGGACCACGGGCGGCTAGGGATGGGAAGAGGGCGAAGCAGGCCAGAGCTGGGTTTGGTCGAGGTCTTGTTGCGGGCGCAAACGTGGCAAGCAGTGACAAAAGCCCGTGTGTCCTCAGGCATTGTGGCCCACCAGAACCATTGGCGCAACACAGCGAGGGTCCTGCGGATACCCGGGTGGCAGAACAGGCGAGACGACTTGGCCCACTCCAGCACCTGTTGCCGGACTGATGCGGGAACAAACAAATTAGCCTGAGACCCCTGCCGGGGGTCCGGGTGCTCCCCAAGGGCTTCCTTAACCTTGGACTCCACCTCCCATTCCACTGCAGCAAGAAAACAGGTGGAAGGGAGAATGGGGGCCGGGTCCACCCTGGTCTCACTAGGCAGGAACTGGCGGGATAGGGCATCTGGCTTGATATTACGTGCCCCTGGGATATAGGAGAGAGAGAAATTAAAACGTTCCAAAAACATAGATCCTCCGGGCAGCCTTGAGGTACTCCAGGTTTTTGTGATCAGTCAAAACGATGAAAGGCTGGCGAGCTCCCTCCAGCAGGTGCCGCCACTCCTCCAGGGCAAGTTTAACAGCCAGCAACTCGCGGTCCCCAATGCTATAGTTTTGCTCGGCGGGGGTTAGTCTGCGGGAGAAAAATGCACTGGGGTGCACCTTGCCATCGCCAGTCTGTCGTTGGGACAAGACTGCTCCCACGCCCATTTCAGAGGCATCCACCTCCACAATGAACTGTAAGGCAAGGTCAGGATGTGCCAGCACGGGGGCTGAAGTAAAGCGTTGCTTAAGGTACCTGAAGGCAGCGTCAGCAGAGTCAGACCAGCGAAACGGTGAAACGGTCGATGTGAGGGCCGTTAGCGGTGCTGCGACCCTGCTGTAATTCCTGATGAACCCCCGATAAAAGTTTGCGAACCCGAGGAAACGTTGGAGTTGTTTCCGATCGGTGGGCCGTGGCCACTCTACCACTGCGGTTAGCTTACCAGGGTCCATGCGGAGTTCACCCTTGGCAATGACGTAGCCCAGGAATTTGGTCTCTGGGACGTGGAACTCGCACTTTTCTGCCTTCACAAACAGACGGTTTTCCAGGAGTCTTTGGAGCACCTGGCGTACGTGCTGCTCGTGCTCTGTGAGGTTAGGAGAGAAAATCAGGATGTCATCAAGATAAACAAAAACAAACCTGTTGATCATGTCTCTCAGCACGTCATTGACCAGGTTCTGGAAAACCGCCGGGGCATTAGTGAGTCCAAAAGGCATGACGAGATACTCAAAATGGCCCAGGGGAGTGTTAAACGCGGTCTTCCACTCATCTCCCTCTCTGACACGGACCAGATGATAAGCGCTGCGTAGGTCGAGCTTGGTGAATATACGCGCGCCATGGAGGGGTGTGAACGCCGAGTCCATCAGGGGGAGTGGGTACGTGTTCTTAATGGTGATTTTGTTGAGGCCACGGAAATCAATGATGGGCCTCAATGTGCCATCCTTTTTCCCCACAAAGAAGAGGCCGGCGCCGACCGGGGATGAGGACGGACGAATTATACCTGTGGCCAAGGACTCTGATATAGGACTGCAGCACCTCCCTCTCAGCTTCCGAGATCTTATAAATGCGCTCCTTTGGCAGGGCGGCGCCAGGAAGTAGGTCTATGGCACAGTCATAAGGGCGGTGGGGGGGCAGGGCCACTGCTCGGTCTTTACTGAAGACTAGGCTCAGGTCATGGTAGCACTCAGGGACTGATGAGAGGTCTAGCTGGTCTGGGTTCTGGACAGGATAGGCCGGAGCTAGGGCAGATTTTAAACAATTTTTATGGCAAAAGGCACTCCATGCAGTGAGCTTGGGATGGGTCCAATCCTCCGCTGGGCTGTGAGTCTTGAGCCAGGGTAGGCCAAGAACCAGCGGCGTGTGAGGGCAATCGATTACTAATAGACTGAGTACCTCTTGGTGGTTACCCGATAGAAGAAGGTGGACAGGGTCGGTTTGCTCCCCCACACTAAACAGCACCTGTCCATTGAGTGCGATGGTCTTTAACGGGACAGGTAACGAGCGCGTTCCGACGCCCAGCTGTTTCACCAACCTGCGATCAATAAAACTTTGATCAGCACCACAATCAACAAAAGCCTTCACTCTGCAGGACTGGTCTTTCCAAGTAAGTGTGGCGGGGAGCTGGAGCCGAGCTGAGGAATTGTTAAACGCATGACTCACCAGTATTTCCTCACCTACTGGTGAGCCTGCCCGTTTCCCGGACGCACCGGACAATGGCGGAGGAAATGCCCTGCTTGGCCACAGTAGATGCATAGCTGGGCAGCGAGCCTACGTGTGCGTTCCTCCTCAGTGAGCCTGGCTCTCCCTAGCTGCATGGGCTCGGGGCTCTCAGCAGAGGGCAGTGTAGAGGCGACGATGTGTGGGGAATACCCGGAAGTAGGGCCATACTCTGGGCAGCGGGACAGTGAAACTTGAAAGGCGGCGGCTCGCTGCGTTGACGTCGTCTTTCGCGAAGTCGATTGTCGATTCGAATCGAACGATCGATGAGCTGATCGAGATTCCCTGGCTCGTCCCTGGAAGCCAACTCGTCCTTGAGCGATTCGCTGAGTGCGCCGGTGAAGACCTCTTGAAGCGCGGCGTCGTTGAATTGGCTCTCAGCTGCAAGCGTGCGGAACTCCACGGAGAACTCTGCGACGCTGCGCCCCCCCTGACGGATGGACATTAGGCGTTTGGCGGCTTCCTTACCACGGACCGGGTGGTCGAAAACTTTGCGCATCTCGGCTGTGAAGCAGTCATATGAGGCGCACGCCGCCGAGCCCTTGTCCCACTCAGCTGTGGCCCAGGCTAAAGCTGGACCGCGAAGGCACCCGATCAGGTAAGCGATCTTGGCCCGCTCGCTGCCGTATGTTTGTGGCTGTTGATCGAACACGAGACCGCACTGCACTAAAAAGGCACGACAAGAGCCCAAGTCGCCATCGTAGGGGGCAGGGGGTGGCACGTGCGGCTCGCGAGGCGTTGGGGAGATGAAGTCTCGGCGGGGTGGTGACGTCGGATGCAGGGGAAGCGGCGTGAACTGCGCCTGGAGAGACTGTAGTGCCTCAGAAATTTCTCCTACCTTTTGGTAAAGATATTCGAGGGCTTGAGCGTGTCGATCAACGGCGGGGGGTGACGGGGAAGCATAACTCGGATCCATGTCCGCGGGGTCCGTGATGGCCAGACCAAGCTGTTAGGGTGCGCTGGGAAGTGGACCCCAAAGCAGACAAGGGTGGCTGTGGTGATTTTCAAAAGTTTATTTGAGCACAAGTCGCAGCACCGCACGTGCACTTGGCGTGTAGCTGGCAGGTGTTGACAGGAGCTCAATCAGGCGTCGGTACAATTCAGGGAGCAGGCACGGGGAATCCTGGGACGGAACAAGAGGTCTGATTAGCCGGGTAAGAATTAATGTGGTAAATACCTGAATGCTGGACTTCACTGACGGGATTACTGAAAGTTTGGTCTGGCGACGAGCGGCAACGACGAGCTGGCTTATAAAGGCGGCTGATTTCGATGGCTTGCAGCTGTCGGCGTCTTCGCCCGTCTGGTCTCCCAGCCTGCAATCAAGGAGCCCTAACACAATACACTTTACAACCACCTTACAGTCTTTTGGGGCCTCCTCCCACGTGAAGTGCAATCGAACTCTGGCGACACCTGCATGCAACGTTGACGCCCTGGGTCAAACATTAGGGTCAAGGGTCAAAGGTCAGGAGCGATGCGGCCTCTGTCTTCAAATTGCAAAAAGTTGACTGATTTGTAGCATTCTGCCCTACTGTTAAAGACGCTCTCTCTGATTGGTCATCAGTCCAGAGTGTGGGGTGGTACCCCAACCCTGCTCTGATTGGCCAGTTCTTCCGGTCTGCAATCTGTGACCGAACCCACTCGGATTGAACATCCCCTCCAGGGTGGCAGCTATGAGTTTTTTGTAAAACAGTTTATGAATGAGTTGAAAGTGTATTTAAACAATGAGCACTAATTCCAGTTACTTACTGCACTTTAGGCCCACATAGTCTAGTCAAATCATTTTCTCCATCTTGTTTTGCGCGTTAAAGACTAACAGATGAATGTGAGATTATCCCACTTACTTACTTCAGTAAATATTGCCATTTGTTCTTATTAAGCACATACATCTAAACGTTGGTCATTTTTTACCTAAATCAAGAAAAATCTGCTTTCAAATAATGTTTTGAACCATATTTATTCTGGAATTAAGAATATTTATAACATTTCAAAGCTTTTTAAATTTATTTTAAGGAGGTGTGTTTTTGGCCAATGTAAAAGAATCCTAAATGCCTTTGTTAGGTGAATTTTCCCCCGCAGAATATATAAAATACGTATACACAGATGAGCTCATTCATTCATATTTTAGGTCCATTTGTGTGTTGTCTTTTCTGTGGTAGTTGCAGGCGGTTGAATACGGCTGTTTGAATGTTAGAATAGAATAGGCTCTGTCATTCAAATAGTACAATGACATTAAAAATAGCAACACCCTACTAGTGCATCACACAATAAATTAATGTCAATAGTACATAAATAAATAATATACACTAGTACTACCTAAAAATAAATTTAAGTGTACGAAGGAGGTAGTGTTGATGTTAAAATAAATAAAATGATAGCCGACTCCTGAACTAGGCCAATAGCAAACTGCAATATGCAAGTGTTAATCAGATATACAAGTGTTAAGAAACTAGTATTCCATTAGAAGTAAGTTACTAGGTTTTAAATTTTCATTCACGATGTCATTCTGCCCAACAGGTAACAAGTTAACTCTGGGTGGCCTTGGCATCTTTCCATTCTGCAGGGTGGTTGAGCATCTGTTCAGAGGCTGCGGGAGGGCGGGACCAAAGTTCGACGTTGTTTCCTTCAAGTGGCGTCGTGGTCCGAAGCGCAGCATTATAGATTTCTTCATTACTGTTTTAGCTGTTGTGTTGTCTTGGCCTATTTTTTCCCCACTTTCAATTATGGGCATTTGGACTTTTCCCAATTTCTGTATGCCTTAAATGTATTTGTTATTACACTCAAATTCCAGTTTTTTTTTTTCTTGTATTTAAATAAAGGAGATATAGTACACAGTAAAAGTTAAGCAGCCTGTATTGAGTCTTAAATAAGTTTAATGATAAGCAAGTGTTTTGCAGATATTGACGTGTTGAGAAATAAGGACTAGGTTTTTAATTTTCTGTGAGCACTCATTGGGAAAGTGCACAATATACAGGACTATATGCTATGCCGAGCAATATGGTTATTTGTGTGTGTAAAAAGAAGTAGCTGAGACATGAAGTACATCTCAATATGTTTTATTTTACAAGGTCATTGACCGCCTCCTTAAAATTTACAAAGTTTTCAAAAGACCTGCCAGAAAGTCCTTTGGACGTGGACGCCTTGACCATGTAGGTCTTTTTTTTTTTTTTTTTTATCAATATTTTTTGTGACCCTGTGCAGATTGGGCAAAAAGCGCACAGGCGCGTAGTATTTTACATTGCCAGTCTTCATCATCACCTTGTGGTGGTGGTGCTTGTTGTTGTGCTGCTGCTACTGCTGCTGAAGATGGTGTATTTGCTACAGCAGGTCATGTTGATAATGCTGCTAATGCTGATGCACAAGCTGACGTGAGGGGCGTAGCTGGTGCAACTTTGCCTTTAGCTTGCTACAGAACAAAAAATAAATATCACGGGTAAGCCCTGAAATGCATTAAAACACTGGCAAAGGAAATTATGTTATTTTTTTATCGACCTACTGACCTCCTCCTCCTTTGTGAGGATGTACAGTCGAAATCGCTTAACGTGACATTGATGTCCTACTCTGTCATCAGTAGCCACTGACGCACGAAGCAGAAGGCTTCCTGGACCATCTTCCATTCTTCTGCGCTTTTGGCGAGATCGTTACGGAAGAACTTGGAGAGGTCATAAAACTGCCACATCTCCTCGAACGTGAAGGACCGGAAGCTGCCATGCCCGCAGATGGCCCGGTCGATGTTCTGCTCCAAGTGGCATGACACCGGAGGGAACATATCCACGTAGCGTAGAAGCTGCTCCTTCAGCCACCACTCCCCAGTTTTGGTGTCGCACCTTCCCATCTGTCGTCGCCTCTCCTTCACGTGGCTATCGAGGAGACTTTTTAAGAGAGCATGCAGTAGTTGTTTTAAACTGATTTTTTTATTTTCTTTTGGGTAACAAAGACACACATCAATTTCTTATTTATACTCACTACTTGACATAGCAGACATCTTCCTCCATAAGCCACAGAAGGTCTTGCCTTTGTATTTCCCAAAGGTCACCGTGAGCTGGCCAAGGATCTGCTGGTCTGTTGGAGCTGCGGTGACGGCATGGCAGTTTTTCCTAGCTGTCAGGCGTAAAAAAACATCAGACAAGAAGAAATAATGTAGTTCAATTCATTTTTTAAATGAAGGAGATGTTGTTGTTTTTTTAAAAGGCATCCAGAACAATACCTTGTTTGTACATGTACTTCTCAGGCGCAGTTTAGGCAGCAAAGCATGGTGGCCGGTCATCGCTTCTGATGTACACTGAGAAACACAAAGGCAAGTGTCAACACAAAAAAGCAGGACATGACACGGAGGAAAAATTCTAGATGATAGTAATAATAAAATTGCATTTTTGTTGGTTGTGAAGACGATGCCTCCATTCCTAGCTGGCAATTAGAAAAACAAAAATGACGATGTTCAGAGATGCTAAAATGTTGAGAGGGGTGTCTTGAGTTCATCTAATTCCCAAATTCCAAATAAAAACGAACTTATTGGGGAAAGTGCAAAATTGGCCCACTTACAAAATGATGACGTCTATGTAGTACAGTATGTAGAAAGTGACCTTATCCAACATTGGGGCTTCTTCCCCTTCACATGGAAGAATCATGTTTATGGGTATGGTTCCCTTTTAAGATCTTATACTTCTGACAAACATTTCCGATGACCCTTTCAACATGGATTCTCAAATGTGCTGACAGCGGCCTTTTGTAAATGCTGGGAGTTTGACATCTGAACACTACATGCCCACACATTCTTGCATGTCAAAACCTCTGTCAGCCAAGACATTGTCCCCAGGTAACAAATATTTAAAAAACAAAAAAATCACTGTTCAGGGTTATATGTTTGTCACTTGTACGCCCTCCCCAGCCTTTTGATAAGAAACAAATGGCTCCCTTGGGTGTAATACATATTAAATACTTCATAGTGTGGTGGTGCTTGTAGCTGGAAAACATTTGGGCACGTGCTTTCAGATTTGATGAGTTTTCTGTGAAAATTTCAAAACGGTCAATAATCACAGTCTGTGTCACATCCTGATTGGTGTTGTGCGTCTCATCCTCCGTGATTAGCTGATCACCTTTTTCTCCAGCTTCATGTGTCCCCTCTTCAGTCTGTAGCTGACCACTTTCTTCTCCAGCGTCAGGTGTCCCTTCCTCATTCTGTTGGTGACTGTTTATTTCACCAGGCTCAGATGGTCCCTCCTTGGTCTGCAGCTCTTCAATGTTTGCATCCTGCTGGACCCCCATCTCTGGTGCTTGCAGTGTCTCTTTCCGTAGCTGCTCACGTTCGTCTTGCAGAGCGTGCAGTGTTTGTCGGTGTAACAGATGTGTGTCCCAGATGTAGGGGTGGTGCCCAGTCTGGGTCAGTCTCCATCATTTCATAAGCTGGTTCACCTGCAATCACAGGTTTTATTTAGAAAGCTAGGCAAGATTGGATATTTCCATGGCATTTCACTTTCGTAAACACTTAATCAGACATGCTACCATCCCATCAGATCATCAGAATTTATAAATCAAGCCGGATGCAACGGACAGGACGTGAAAAGTGGACATGTCCGGGCAAAGAGGACGTTTGGTCATCCAAGCAAACAGTCATGGCCGATAAAAACTAGATCACGATTGTGTACGATCGGGGAAAAAAACGGACCCAAGAAGACATCATCACAACTGTTTCTCCACCAAGCATTGTGAGGAATGTTCACAGTCTATGTGCAGCGACATTAATTCACTTTACAACGCATACTCACATCATCAATGAAGGAGCCGACGTACACTGCTGGCCAAAAGTATTGGCACCCATGCAATTCTGTCAGTTAATGCTCAATTTCTCCCAGAAAATGATTGCAATTACAAATGCTTTGTTAGTACTGCTTTGTCATGTACGTGTACAATCATTTAGTTTATTTTTTTTTTGTCTGTGAATTTCAATCTGTTTGTCACTAGTAAACATACACTCCATTTGAACAAGGAGGGGGACAGCGAATACGTTCGTTCGCTTCCAGCCCTTCCAGTTCAAATGGAGTGGAGGTTTAAGTGCTGTCAATGGCAACACTTGGTCACTTTTCAGTTTTAGTCGATTTCAGCGACGCCGTTGGACAAAAGCGGTGGTGTTTTGCCTTAAGGCAGACACACACCCAAATAGTGCTGTAAAATCACGATGGTCGCCTGCAGATGGATAAAACATTTGTTTCCAGCGGCTGTGTGAAGGATTAAAAGTAACAAGGTAATGAATCCAGTTGTGGCTAAACAATAGGATAGGATCAAGGCCGGCCCAGCCTATACGCAGACTATGCAGCTGCTTAGGGCCCCTGACCACTCGGGGGCGGGGCCCCAATCTGGAAACCTCATTTTATAGGTTGTTAATAGGGCATCGTGAATAATGTGGGGCGCATTGCCGTTGATCTATGCAAACATCCATTTTCTTGTCATTACAATCTGGCAACCTGGGGAGTGACGTTAAACCTGCTTTGCGATGATTGGTGCTCAAACTTGCTTGGAAAATAGATGCACGGATATGTGGAAGAGAATTTATCCCTCTGGAGCAGAGAAAGGAAAGAAGAAAATCGTAGAAGAAAAGAAACAACAGTATAGTGCTGCAACGATTAATCGATGAACTCGAGTATTCGATTAGAAAAAACATTCGAATTAAATGTTGTTGCTTTGAGTATTTGTTTAATGAAAGTGGCATTGTAATGGTTTATTTTGAAATTGTTTGCATTTACTTTTATTGATTAGGGTGGATGCACTGCCCTCTGGTCTGCCTCTTTTTACATGGCTGAATCCAACTGCTCCCTGTTAAGACCAACGTGAGCTAAGTTTTTGTTTGAGCTAATGTTTTTTTAATGTATTCATAATTTAGTTTATAGGTATATTTAGCCGTTTTTTGTGGGAATATGTGTCTGAATCATTTGTTAAGAGCATTGTGAAAAAAACCAGCATTTTATAGCATTTAAGCTAGCTGACTTTTTCTATGCAAGTTAGCCAATTGTTCTTTTGTTGTACATAGATCCTCATTAAAAAAAAATAATAATAATTATACTCTTTGAGGCTGAGCTCAGGTATTTTAATTTTTCATGTTTCTAATCCGATTACTCGAATATTCCAACTGACTGGTCCATCAATTAATCGATTACTAAAATATTCTATAGCTGCAGCCCTACAACAGTATCGCGGTAATTGAGCATGTTGTTTATGTTGTTGTTGTTGTTGTTGTTGTTGTGCAAGACACTCCGACTTGAACGCTGTTGTCAGCTGAGCTTGTCAATATGTCGTACTGGTAATTGCCATTAGCTGCAGGGCAAAAGCCTGGAGCGAATCAAGTAAAGCGGAGCAAGCTGTCACCTGTCGGCAACGGCAAATGTACGGCTTCCGCTGATTGTAGTAAAACGAAATATTGGCATAATATGCATTTGGACTGGAGAGCGTAGATATAGTCATTTCATTTATATCGGACATTATTATCAAGTAGTATACCAATCAGAAAAAGGTTTGGCGCCATCTACTGTAAGTACTGACAATCATTTGGGGTGAGAAGTTTGAAGTATGCGGTGCAACAAAATCTGATTAATATACAAAATGTGGACGTATGGGTTGGATTGCATGTATGGGTTTCACAGTACTCTGTGACGAAATGGTGGGCCAAAAATATGGGCCCCTTGGCATTTTGCTTAGGGCCCCCAAGTGGCCTGGGCCGGCCCTGCGTGCAAGTGCATCCAATCCACGGGGGACAGACGAGATGGCAGCCCAGACTCAGCAACCTCACCTGCACCTGGCCGAGCTCACAGCCGCCCAGTTCATCGACATCTGGAAACACTTTGACGTGGATGGTCAGTGACTTTTGCTCTTTTTTTTTTCCCTTCCATCAGAAGTTCATTTCTTAAAAAGAGAAAATGTGTTAACTATTAAACATTCATTTTCTTGACTTGGAGTGAAAGATTTTGCAATTTTAATCCTATATAGGGCACTCATTTTTACACAACGTTTGGTTGCCATTGACGGCACCAGACGTCCATATCCATTTTGGCTAGGAGAGGCTAGCAGCGAATGACTACTGCCAACCCTTCCAGTCAAAATGAATTGGATGTCTAGTGTCGCCACTGACACTGAAAGATGAGCATTCACAACCATTCTTTCCAGTTTAAACGAGTTGGATGTCTACAGCTGTCAATAGCAGGCAATGAGTAAAATACTAAGAAGAACAAAAAGATCGACTTTGGAGTCTTATTGGAGATCATAACACATCCATCCATCCATCCATTATCTTCCGCTTGTTCCAGGGTCGGGTCGCGGGGGCAGCAGCTTTAACAGGGAAGCCCAGACTTCCCTCTCCCCAGCCACTTCAACCAGCTCCTCCGGCGGGATCCCAAGGCGTTCCCAGGCCAGCCGAGAGACATAGTCTCTCCAGCATGTCCTGGGTCGTCCCCGGGGCCTCCCGCCGGTGGGACATACCCGGAACACCTCTCCAGGGAGGCGTCCGGGAGGCATCCGGACCAGATGCCCGAGCCACCTCAGCTGGCTCCTCTCTACGCGGAGGAGTAGCAGCTCGACGCCGAGTCCCTCCCGGATGACCGAGCTTCTCACCCTACCTCTAAGGGAGAGCCCGGACACCCTGCGGAGGAAACTCATTTCGGCCGCTTGTATCCGGGATCTTGTTCTTTCGGTCACGACCCAAAGCTCGTGACCATAGGTGAGGGTAGGAACGTAGATCGACTGGTAAATCGAGAGCTTTGCCTTTCGGCTCAGCTCCTTCTTCACCACTACGGACCGGTGCAGAGTCCGCATTACTGCAGACGCCGCACCGATTCGCCTGTCGATCTCCCGCTCCCTCCTACCGTCACTCGTGAACAAGACCCCAAGATACTTGAACTCCTCCACTTGGGGCAGTATCTCATCCCCGACCCGGAGAGGGCACTCCACCCTTTTCCGACTGAGGACCTTGGTCTCGGATTTGGAGGTGCTGATCTTCATCCCAACTGCTTCACACTCAGCTGCGAACCGCTCCAGTGAGAGTTGGAGGTCACGGCTTGATGAAGCCAACAGCACTAAATCATCTGCAAAAAGCAGAGATTCAATGCTGAGGTCACCAAACCGGACCCCCTCAACGCTTCGGCTGCGCCTAGAAATTCTGTCCATAAAAATTATGAACAAAATCGGTGACAAAGGGCAGCCTTGGCGGAGTCCAACCCTCACTGGGAACGAATTCGACTTACTGCCGACAATGCGGACCAAACTCTGACACCGGTCGTACAGGGACCGAACAGCCCTTACCAAGGGGCTCGGTACCCCGTACTCCCGGAGCACCCCCCACAGGACTCCCCGAGGCACACGGTCGAACGCCTTCTCCAGATCCACAAAACACATGTAGACTGATCGGGCGAACTCCCATGCACCCTCGAGGACCCTGCCGAGGGTGTAGAGCTGGTCCACTGTTCCACGGCCGGGACGAAAACCACACTGCTCCTCCTGAATCCGAGATTCGGCTTCTCGGCGGACTCTCCTCTCCAGCACCCCTGAATAGACTTTACCAGGGAGGCTGAGGAGTGTGATCCCTCTATGATTGGAACACACCCTCCGGTCCCCCTTCTTAAAAAGGGGGACCACCACCCCGGTCTGCCAATCCAAAGGCACTGTCCCCGATGTCCACGCGATGTTGTAGAGACGTGTCAGCCACGACACCCCTACAACATCCAGAGCCTTCAGGAACTCCGGGCGGATCTCATCTACCCCCGGAGCCTTGCCACCGAGGAGCTTTCCAACCGCCTCAGTGACTTCAACCCCAGAGATCGAAGAGCCCACTACGGAGTCCCCAGACTCTGCTTCCTCAAAGGAAGGCGTGTCGGTGGAATTGAGGAGGGCCTCGAAGTATTCTCCCCACCGGCTCACGACGTCCCGAGTGGAGGTCAGCAGTACACCATCTTCACTATACACAGTGTTAATGGTGCACTGCTTTCCCCTCCTCAGGCGCCGGATGGTGGACCAGAATTTCCTCGAAGCCGTCCGGAAGTCGTTTTCCATGGCCTCGCCGAACTCCTCCCATGTCCGGGTTTTTGCCTCGGCGACCGCCGAAGCCGCAGTCCGCTTGGCCAGCCGGTACCTGTCAGCTGCCTCCGGAGTCCCACAGGCCAAAAAGGCCCGATAGGCCTCCTTCTTCAGCTTGACGGCATCCCTTACCGCTGGTGTCCACCAGCGGGTTCGGGGATTGCCGCCACGACAGGCACCAACCACCTTACGGCCACAGCTCTGATCAGCCGCCTCAACAATGGAGGTGCGGAACATGGCCCACTCGGACTCAATGTTCCCCACCTCCCCCGGGACAAGGGAGAAGTTCTGCTGGAGGTGGGTGTTGAAACTCTTTCTGACAGGGGATTCTGCCAGACGTTCCCAGCAGACCCTCACAATACGTTTGGGCCTGCCAGGTCTGGCCAGCATCTTCCCCCGCCATCGGAGCCAACACACCACCAGGTGGTGATCAGTTGACAGCTCCGCCCCTCTCTTCACCCGAGTGTCCAAAACATGCGGCCGCAAGTCCGATGACACGATTACGAAGTCGATCATCGAACTGCGGCCTAGGGTGTCCTGGTGCCAAGTGCACATATGGACACCCCTATGTTTGAACATGGTGTTCGTTATAGACAAACCGTGACGAGCACAGAAGTCCAATATCAGAACACCACTTGGGTTCTGATCGGGGGGGCCGTTCCTCCCAATCACGCCCCTGCAGGTCTCACTGTCATTGCCCACGTGAGCGTTGAAGTCCCCCAGTAGAATGAGGGAGTCCCCAGAGGGGGCGCTCTCTAGCACACCCTCCAAGGACTCCAAAAAGGGTGGGTATTCTGAACTGCTGTTCGGTGCATAAGCGCAAACAACAGTAAGAACCCGTCCCCCCACACGAAGGCGGAGGGAGGCTACCCTCTCGTCTACCGGGGTAAACTCCAACGTACAGGCGCCAAGCCGGGGGGCAATAAGTATGCCCACACCTGCCCTGCGCCTCTCACCATGGGCAACTCCAGAGTGGAAGAGAGTCCAACCCCTCTCGAGAGGATTGGTACCAGAACCCAAGCTGTGTGTGGAGGAGAGTCCGACTATATCTAGTCGGAACTAGTCGGAGAGGTGACATTCCATGTCCCAAGAGTTAGCTTCAGCAGCTGGGGGTCGGACCGCCAAGGCCCCCGCCTTTGGCTGCCGCCCAACTCCCTACGCACCCGACCCCTTTGGCCCCTCCCACAGGTGGTGAGCCCATGGGAAGGGGAACCCACGTTGCCTTTTCGGGCTGAGCACGGCCGGGCCCCATGGGGACAGCCCCGGCCACCAGACGCTTGCCTTCGAGCCCCACCTCCAGGCCTGGCTCCAGAGGGGGGGCCCGGTAACCCGCGTCCGGGCGAGGGAAACTGGGGTTCATTAATGTTGCTCATCATAAGGGGTCTTTTTGAGCCATACTTTGTCTGGCCTCTCACCTAGGACCTGTTTGCCATTGGTGACCCAACCAGGGGCTTAAAGCCCCAGACAACATAGCTACTAGGATCATTGAGACACGCAAACCCCTCCACCACGATAAGGTGATGACTCACGGGGGGGGGGAGATCATAACCACAGTGTGTAAATAAATGACATTTTTGATCTATAAAATTAGTTGATTTCATGTGCTCGTTAGTAGGTCAGAATAAGGTTGGATATCGGCCAACTGTTGTAGTCGCACCTCCCGTTTTCATGGGATTACCTTCTCATGTCATTCAAACCCCCCTCTGACCTCTGTTAAACCAAACCAGTCTTATTCCGAGCCAGTATTAACTCTCACAACAACAGCTTTCTGCTTGCATATATTGTAGGTGGTAAATGCTGGAGAGGACTGCAAGACGTTCCTAATGTTGTTGTGAATTTGGTGATAAGACTTGGCTCAATTTGCTATGGTCAACGATGAGTTGAATCAAGAGCCAATGGACACGCATTGGACCCACTGGCAATTCCAATTTTGTGTTAAGACAAGATTAACACACAGAGCTGCCTCTGAATGATCGTGTTTTTGTGTCATTGACGGCGACAAATGTCCAGTCCATTTGCTAATGGTGAAGTGATAGTCAAATAGCAAAAATAGTGGCGCTTCGATGTACGAGTGACCAGACTCAAGTGTTTTTCGAGGTCTGACCTGAGGTGGTTAAAAGCAAAAGTAGTTATCCAAAACATTCCTCAAGTACAAGTAAAAAATATTCGTTGAAAAGAATACTCTAGTAAGGAGTAACTTTGTCAGTAACTGCTTACAATGTCTTATGAAAAAAAAAAATAATAATAATGTTATATATTTTTTTCTCAGCACAACTTCATCTACTAGTAGATGAACTGTCATTACATTACTGTACTATAACCTATCCGGCCAAAAAGATGACACACAAACCCTCAAATTCAGACCAGAACAACACGATGAAACATCACCCAGAGCATGAGTGCCCTCTAGCGGAGAACAAACATTGTTACCGCTACTTATAACGTATAATGGAGTCAGGTGGTTATTGTTGCGACGTCTCATTGGTACAACTGAGACGGCCACTGTCGGCACCTCTGGCGAGAATAAAGTCAATATGTACAATAAAGACGAAAAATGTAATGACTCTAGTGTAGCCCAAAGTAGTGGCGTAAGAGTTGTGTTTCATCACAAATCTACTCAAGTCAAAGTAAAAAGTATCGCGTGGTAAAACCATAAGGTGGAGTTTGACTTTTCTGGCAAGAGGGGCCAAAAATGTTGATGACCCCGAAACGCAGTGTCAGCAATAAAATCAACTTACACGATATATGCTCCGATAGTAGCTTAGCCCATGCTCGTACATACAGGCACCCCAGCTGTGTGTGTGTCTGCGTGTGTGAGCGTGTGCGTTTTTCTGTCTTACCTCGTGGAGAAGTAGACGCCACATCTGTTTTGGCTATTTCCAGCCAGGAACATAATTTATAATAATACGTTGAAAATGAACTTTTTTTTTTTTTACCTTGTTTCCATTTTTGGGGGTTAACGTCTGAAGTGGAGCCAACTGAAATTCCGCTCACCATTTTGGCGATGCTCTCCGGTGTTTCATGGTCCACATCTTCAGTTCTTGGTTCTCGCTCAGTAGTTGTTGTCGCTTTTGAAAGCTTAGGTTTGAAAAAATGATGTATATCCATCTTGCCTCTTCTGACCTCAAGTGTTTTTTTGGGGGGGCTTAGCAAAGCAAATGACCGTCTCTAAGGTGCTAGTTGTCAGGGAGCGCGGGCGGGCAAGGTGGACCCAAATGCAGGGAAATGTAGGCGAGGCAGATGAATGGTGCAAAAATGATTTAATTAAAGCCAACGAAAAACAAAGTACAAACAAAGGCTGTGATAATCCAAAGAAGGCACTGAGGCAAACAAAAACTGTCACTAACAAAAGACTGCTTTTCAAAAACTCACTTGGAACACAAGGGCTTGGATAGGCGTGAATACTGCTGATGAGAACCTGACATGGACTTTGACGTTGACATAGACACTTACATTGACAATGACGCAACAAGGACTGAAAAGAAACTGGGTGCTTTTATACACACACACATGCAGACAAGGGGTAACGAGACAACGAGGAACAGCTAGGTAATACAGGAGGACTCACTATGTGCAGGCACGACAGGTGAAATCACAGAGACAAGTCACACCCCCGTCTCATCTGGCTAGATGGACCTCTTCTTGTTCCTTTACTCCAATGTATCTTTACGGACTGTAACTTCGCCTGCTAATTCCAGTCCTGGTGCTTCCTGCCTATCTGTCCTGGGAGTGGATCTCTCCTCACTGTGGTACTTCCCAAGGTTTCTCATTTTTTCCCCAAAGACTCTGGAGTTTTTGGAGTTTTTCCTTGCCGACATGGAGGGTCTACGGATGGGGGATGCCCAGGATTCGAAATGTATGTATTCATCTTTATTGCTTCATTTGCTGTTTCTGATTGTGTATCACATTGCCTCTGCAAAGCCCTTTGAGACAACCTTGTTGTGATTTAGGGCTATACGAATAAAATTGAATTGAATAGATATGTCAAGAACACTTGGAATGTTTGACAATAGAGATCTACAATGAAAAAAAGAAAAATATAATTGTCAGTTGAATCTATCAATCACCAGGTTCATGTATTGAGTCCTTCACTGAATGGATGAGCCAATTGTTTTCCACTATTAAGCAAAAAAAAATTCTTCATCTGTGGAGATTTTAATATTGATTCATTATGTATAATGTATAATGTATAGTATGTCTCTTTACCCAACAATA
The DNA here is from genome assembly GCF_030265065.1 of Corythoichthys intestinalis. NCBI lineage: Eukaryota > Metazoa > Chordata > Actinopteri > Syngnathiformes > Syngnathidae > Corythoichthys > Corythoichthys intestinalis. The sequence goes on along the minus strand of NW_026651629.1, from coordinate 51,059 downwards.
ACTAAACCTTTGAATCGAACAGTGTATCATCTGAACCAATGCACGTAAAAGTTATTATCAGAAGATAAGGATTTATTTTGCATTGATCATTTTGCCTATTAATTAATTAGGTTCATATACATGAGAAATGTGGCCCTTTGCCCCCTTCATCCAATCTGTTTGGTCTAATTAATGTCCCGTCCCCAGCAAAAAGTGTACCTACATGCAGGTTATGCTGTTATATCGTCCCTACGAATGTTGAGACCAAACCTATGCCCTTCCAAAGTAACGCCGGTTTTTGTGGTGAAGGACAGGCGCAAGACCACAAACAGTTTTCATTTCAATCTTATAAAAAAAAAAAAAAAAATAAAAAAAAAAAAAAAAAGAGCTTAGACCAAGAAAAATACAATAGAATATTTAAAAACTAAATTTTGGCCTTAAATAAAATATTCTTTGTTTTTTTTTCACACTTTTTGTTTAGCAATCTGTAATAAATTGATTAAAGTATCAGAATTAAAAGTTTTAAAAACAACTGAATATTTCACTAAAGGTCAGAATTGAATTCTGTGGTTTTGTACACCACTCTTTACTCTCATTTATGTTGCATGAATTATAGAATTGCGACGACCAACACATTGAGGGTGTAGAGCAAATGCATGCTATTTTCTTACTTTTACGTATCGATAATATGTACCGTGTGTGCGTGTTTTGTGAAGAATGCTGATGAGATATGAAATAACCAGTAGCCAATTGAATAAGCTACCGTTTTTGGTTTATATATTTGGAAATCGGACACTAAAGGAGTCAGCCATGAACCTCACCGCACGTCACTGATTTTGATCGTGACTTTGTGAATGCCAGTGGCCTGTACTGTACTGTACTGAAGTAATCCTGCTTACCAGCGGCTAACCGGAGTTGACGAAACCTGGTTATCTAGTTTGTGGTCAATCAGTGCTACGACGCTAGTTATGAGGTTGATTAGTCGAACCTATGTCAACCCAATCAGAGTTACTGCGCGTTCACATAAAAGGGGGCGGAGACCAGAGTCAAAAACTACTTGTGACGATGGCACGGGCACCTTACTTCACGGAGGAGGAATGCGCGATAGTAATGCGGAGTTATGAAGAATTAAAAGCCACCCTCACCGCGAAATCCAACACCGCTCCAGCGAGTAGAGCGCGACTGGTCTGTTGGCAGCGAATTACAGATCGTGTGATTTGTGAATGCGTCAATATGCCAGTTTACTTATGTACATGAAAAGAAATAAAGTCTGCTGTCAGGACAATAAAATAAGATTTGGTACGTTAAGTGTAAGAAATAATTTATCGTGCATTACCACATAAAGCAGGGTGATATATGTTTAGTCCCATTGACTGTATGAATATGTATGTCCTTTGAACATCGTCAGAGTAGAGGTTAGATTGGGCCTAAAAAAATCCAGCCCAACCCGGCCCGAGCCTGATCAATTCACTTGATTTGCAGGCCCAGAGCCTGACCCCCCCGCCGTCAATTTTATGTTATACTTGGGAGGACTCAGGAGAAGAAGGAAATGCGGGGATGAGATGCATGGTTGCGTTCTGTGTGATCACATTTGTGACAATGAATAATAAAAAAAATTAAAGCCTCTCTTTTGCAATGAATTTTCAGTTAAACAATACCGTTAGATGCATATTCAATAAACATTTATATCTTTTATATTTGTGTGTCTGTTCTATCGGTGGATTTGACATTTATTTTAATCTCTTCGAGCTGGCAGAAAAAAAAATCCGCATCTTTCTAAATGTTTAAATAGTCTACATATTTTTGTGATTATTATAAATGCATTTACACAACGAAATAACGCTGGAAAAGTTCCTTAAATATATTTCTTGTATGAGAGCAAAGCTCCACATTGGCTTACATTCAGCGAAGCCTCCTGGACGCATCCAAACCAGATGGCCGAACCCCCTCAGCTGGCTCCTCACAATGCGGAGGAGTAGCGGCTCGATCCTCCATCCCGGATGATCACTTTTTCACAATTATCCAAGAATGAACTCTTTACACTCTGCGTAGTAAAATTGGGGACGCGGCGTCCCCTTGATATGTGTTGGCCATAACGTCTGTTGTACCATAAAGACGTAATTTTTGGGCAGTACATAGACGAACAGTAGCTCTTTCATTCAATACCAGATGTCCTGACAGATCCAAATACCTGTTGCATTGTACCCAAATGAGTTTTCCGCAGAGCCAGGCGGTTTACCAAAAATTGACCGTTAACAAAATTCTTCACGATGACCGACGTAATTTTGACCATGTCGGTAAATTTGGTCATTTAATAAAACAAGTAAATATAGTCTTTTCATCCCGCTTTGACGCCGTGTTGTTCGGCTACGTTCGTTCCCCTTTAAGAAAGCAGTCAGTGTGTTTACATGTGAAGTCACGTGGTTATCAGGAAATCAAGCAAACAGCAGCCCAGTAGACTAACGCTAGCGGCTAATGCTACAAGCAAACGTGATGGAGTCGGGCTTAAGGGAGCTTAGCCAAACTTTCACCCGACATTAAGTAGACTCTTGGCGGCCTCCAGGCGGGCTTTCACCCGCTTTCTTCACGATTTCATGAGAGAGTGCTTCTATTGCTTTCTACTGGCTGCCGCTAGCGGCTAACGCTACAAATGAACGTGATGGGAGTCTGATAGCGGCTCTAACCTTGTCAAAACGGCTGAACTTAATGAGTGGATTGGGCACCGACTGCATCTAGCAATTAGTATGTCGCGTTATTTTGTATCTGTGTGTGTGTGTGTGATTTCTTTGACAGCTTTTATGATGGTAAAGCATTCACCATAAATTATAATCCAACAGTGGGGCTTATAATATCACCATTTAATGGCCACCGCTATTTTTCTGTATGTGCTTGCTTTATTCTGTGTCATTACTGCCATCATAAAATCTTAAACGCTTCATTGGCATAAGAGCAATATAGCTTTAGCGTGTGTGTCTCTGTGGTGGGGGTGCATGTGTGCGTGCATGTATTTAAAAAAATGCTCTGAAAAAAAGAAGAAGAAAAAAACACAGAAACATTGAAGTAAAAAGCAAAAAGTAATAATGTCACATCAGCCATGAACAATAAGTTGTCTGTTTGAAGTGTACTGTTCAAGTCGTATGTCATTTGTGTTACAATGACATGTTTGCACAGTCGTCGTATTGATTTGTATAATGTTGTTCAAGTCATACTAGCTGTTATAAATGTTCAAACTTGAATTCTTATTGTTTACAAGACATTTTCATATACTTAATGTTTAGACTGCATGTACAATTGTTAAACATGTTAAATTGAAAGCTGGTAAATAAAAAAGAGAAACAGTACAGAAAAGCAGTTTCTTTTCAGGTCAGTCACGTCAGCCTCTCGCCATAGTACACGCACACACACACCCACGCATCCCCCCCCACACACACACACAATTTAGTTTTTGTGTTTGTTTTTGTGTCTGTCTGTTTGTCAGTTTTTGTGTTTGTTTGTCTATCTGTCAGTTTGTATATTTGTTCGTGCCATGTGAGAGAATATTCTCAAAAGCTGGAGAGGTCATTAGCAAAAAGAGGAACCGGCTGAAACCAAATGCTGCTGAGATGATTCTGTTTTTAAATAAAAATGTGTGAATCACCCAAATCCCCATCCCAGTGTCACTAGCATTCTATACACCCACCATCAAGAGTTCCCTATTGCACAAGCATTTGCGTATTTCATTTAAAAGTAACACAACAGCTTTTTTTTGTTTGTTTGTTTTCATTATTATTATTATTATTATTTATTTTTTTTATTAATCTGGGGGAAGAATAAAGAATACATTTCAGGCTAGTGGTCAAACCCACTACTGCTCGCACATCAGACATAGTATATAACCACCATACCACCCACAGGTTTCATTGTTCAGATGACACTTGGTCATTTGGTTAGATGAAAATTCAATATATTTTTGTCCAGAAGATGTCACCACACTGAATTGTGTCAAATGCCTCGTAGCACGGAACCATCTCAACACATTTGCTTCAGCGGTACAGAAAGCAGCGGTGAAGCAGTGTCGTCTGTCGTGACTCACCACACTGATTCGTGGCAAATGCTTCATAACACTGAATGAACCATTTCGACACGTTGCTTGATATATATTTACTGCTTCAGAAAGCTAAGGTTTCTCCATCACTAGTACGACCCTAATTTCCAAATGTTCCACGTGACGTTGAGACGTGTTTGATGCACGAATTCTTCTTTGTTTGTATGTTTGTTTTCTTTTGATGCACGAGTTCTTTAGAGCGTCATCCTCCAGCCTTTGTGTCGTTGGACGTGCGTGCGTGCGTGCGTGCGTGCGTGACGTAGTCAAGCTTGTGTGTCTGTCACAGAGCGAAAGAGGCTTGCGTCGTATTAAATTCTCCTCTGAAGTTTATCTGGCTGATCTTCTATCTGGACCTGAGAGATGAAGAAGGCACAATCGCTCCTTTTCCAAGCGTTGACCGTGCTTGGCATTTGGGCTTCGCTTGGTGAGTTCACGTTTTTATTTGACTTCAAGGTTCACTGCAAACGTTGTTGGGACTGGATTTGTTTCTTCAGATCATTAGGGGATCAATATAAAAGGGCATTTTATTGGCCCCACCTCGGGGAAATGTATACTTGTCAGATTACTAGACATATTAAGCAAACTGTCAGTCTCATTTGAAACAATGGAAACAATACATTATACATCCGCGGTTTTGAGACACTTTCTGATCCGACTGTGAACTTTTGAAAAAAGGGTGTAGTAAAGCCTATTTAAAACTAACGACTGACTTTAAGCATTGATATACCACTCATTTAACTCACTGACCGCCACTGACTGAAAACCTGAAACATTCACTTCGGTTTGCCTTGGAAATTCACTTCGGTTTGCCTTGGAAGGCTGCAAATGGATTGGACGTCTAGCACCGTCATTGGCACAGAAACGTGAGAATCCATAGCCAGTCCTCCCAGTTAAGAATAAGCGCACTTCTGTTGTTGTCAGTAGTAAGCTAAACGAACCAAAATTATACATTAATACAAATGTATATATATAACTATTTTAAAACTATTAAAATTATTATGAATTAAAAAAATAACACTAAATATTACTATTAAATTTTATTATAATAATTTTAATAACTTAATAATAATAAATTTAATAAATTCATAATTATTTATTTTTTAATTTAATTTTATAGTATTATATAATACTATATTATTAGTAGTATTATTATTACTAAATATAATAACACTAAATATATAATACTAAATATTGACTAATGGCAGTTAAATACTCTTGTAGTTTAGTTTTGGTTAGTTTTAGTTTTATACTAAAGGGTCATAGTATTTACCTATGATATAAATAAATATCTACTTTTTTAAATTCCATTATAATCTTAATGATTTTTTTAATCAATAAATTATCAATAAACCCAATAGATTTGTATTAATGTATAATTGTATTTTTTCATATATAAATAAAATTAACATTAAAAAATAAAAAATAAATACATATATGTTACAGTTCTACATGGACTGAGGTTTTCAATGCAACTTTTCACATTCCAGGTGTTTTGTTTCACATTGCGAGATGGATAATTTTGTATGTGGTGCCTGTGTGTGTGTTTTGTCATAATGTATCAAACGTAGGAAGAGAATGTCCAAAAGACATGTGCTTCAACACAACAGAAACTTAGCTCCAAAACCATTGTCTGTGATCTCAATTGATCTGGATCATGAATACATATAGGTTGAGGTGCTGGAAGGGGAGGGATAATTGAACTTTTAATGACCGAAGGGAAAACAAACAACAACAAAAAACCTGCAGTTGAACACAATCTTGATGACTTTTACAATTGTTGTTACAATATGATTAACACCCCCCACCAACACAAACCTATATAAAGACAAACCGAACACTTTAAAATGCAACTTTTTTTCACCTCGACCTATAACCTTACTCACCTTGTCTTCACTGATGCAAAAGCATCTATTGCACTTTCATATGACAGTTGTTTTGGAAGGGCACTTCTTTCCTGGACTTGGTGGGCTTGGACTTGGTGCTGATGTGGATAAGTTCGCTGTAAAAGATGGCCCAGAATGTACAGAGGCAGAAGGAAAATATTTCAGAAGAGCATCTAGAGAAGAAAGTGGAATCTTACATTATATTTGTCAAATAGCTGCTCATTGTCAAACCAGCATGATAGCGCCTAAAGTCTTGCAGCCTACTGTACCTGTCTATTGGACCCGGTCACTATCTTTGATGGGCGTAGTTGAAAGAAAATACATTCTTGAAGCACTGCAACTACACAGGACTATTCAATAATAATGAATTAAATAAAATAAGACAGCAAATAAATACCTATTGAATTTTTTTTTTTTTTTTACATGAACGTGATCGCCATTTTAATGAATTAATGACACATTTAAAAACAAATGTTTGCATTTAAATCCATGGCACTTTTAGTCCCCCATACCACAGAACTTTGAAATTATTAATGCATATTTTATGGTGTATTTGTATAATTAACCTTGCCACTTTTTTAGGCAAGGCAAATTTATTTGAAAGGCAAAATTTCACACAAGGTAAAAGTGGTTCACATCACATGAAAGTAAGCAAGACAATTTGGGTCCCCCATAGACTTTGTCCAAATTTCTCAAAAATTGGAGGGGGAGTAAATTTAACTGAAACTAATCAACAGCTGGCTGAATACTGAAAATATTTCTAAAACAACAGCCTGGCTAATGATACAGTATAATCTTTCTTTAGCACTAAGTCATATAAACTCTATGTGAATAACCGCTAGCTTGCAGTTGCGCTAAGTCTACGTGCTTATGCTGTTGAAAAAAAATCATCACAACAAACCTCTGTTTTTCTTCACGTTTATGGTCTCTTCTTTCTTTTTCTTCTGACCCGGAGGGCTTTTGTCTTTTCATGAAGTTGACGTCACCGTAACGTCGCTCAATTGCGGAGGCTAAAAATAGCACCTTCAGGTAGCTCACTCGTCTGCTGGGTGGTGAGACTGGGGTCTGTGGTGAAATTATCACATCACAGGAAAAAGTGAAACGGGCAGAGGGTCCACTAGAAAAATGATTTCATTATTATTTAAAGACTTATTATGAACGGTTTTGCTCTTCTTTTCTTTGAATTTTTTGAATACTGCTATCATCAAATATTATTTGAATATTTTTCTTGACGCCCTTAGGACGCTGCTGCGGGCCTACGAGCCCTCCTGCTACGCGCCCTCCTGCTACGCGCCCTCCTGTTACGCGCCCTCCTGTTACGCGCCCTCCTGTTACGGTCGCTCCTGCTACGGTCGCTCCTCCTACGGGCCCTCCTGTTACGGGCCCTCCTGTTACGGGCCCTCCTGTTACGGTCGCTCCTGTTACGGTCGCTCCTGCTACGGGCCCTCCTCTTACGGTCGCTCCTGCTACGGGCCATCCTGCTACGGGCGTTCCTGTTACGGGCCCTCCTGTTACGGTCGCTCCTGCTACGGTCGCTCCTGCTACGGTCGCTCCTGCTACGGGCCCTCCTGTTACGGTCGCTCCTGCTACGGTCGCTCCTGCTACGGTCGCTCCTCCTACGGGCCCTCCTGTTACGGGCCCTCCTGTTACGGTCGCTCCTGCTACGGGCCCTCCTCTTACGGTCGCTCCTGCTACGGGCCATCCTGCTACGGGCGTTCCTGTTACGGGCCCTCCTGTTACGGTCGCTCCTGCTACGGTCGCTCCTGCTACGGGCCGTCCTCCTACGGGCCCTCCTGTTACGGTAGCTCCTGTTACGGTCGCTCCTACTACGGGCCCTCGTGCTACGGGCCCTCCTCTTACGGGCCCTGATAAGAAGGTTGTATCGCCTACTCGACGGCCCAAGTCTGCTGAGGGCTGTCAGGCACCCTGGCGGCTCAACAACCAACATAGTTACTGCTTTGCCAATGACTCTAAATCTTGGGATGATGCCAAACGCTACTGTTCATCCAATGGGGGGCACCTGCTGATAATCCGGAGCAGCGCGGAGAGGGTGAGCGGCCTTTCACTAAGTGTCTCTCGTGCCCTTTAGTACTGATGCAATTTGTTTCAGGACTGGTTGAAAGAACAACTCGATGGCTTTGACTACTGGATCGGCCTGAAGAGCCCATACCCGTGGAAGTGGATTGACGGAACTCCTTTGAAATCAGAACTAGCGTAAGCAGTATAAGGAAAGCGTAATGTAGACACGTAAAATTTGGGTACTTCCTACTCACTCATCACTATAACACCCAAAATGACAGCTGCACCCAAGGAAAAGTGCTTCTTCTTTGCTTTATAGGGAACTGAACAGCCTTATGTGGCGACTGCTATTATCAATAAGATGATTGGTAAAGCACAACCGAATCAGAATCGATCAAAATAACATCCCTCAGCGTATCTGCTTTTTAACAGGCCGTTTAGTTAAAAAGAATTTCTGAAATGTTTTTTGACAGGCCGTTTTGTTAAGAAGAATGGTTCTAGTCAAGGCTGATTTATGCTTCTGCGTTCCGGTGACAGCGGAGCGACGCCGTAGGCCCTACGCCAGGGTTCACTAAATCCGGACCCTAGTGACGGGATCTGTCGTTCACTTGAGTAAACGAATCCATTCCGGATCGTTCAGTAAAAAGATTCGTTCAAACGAATCGTTCAACGAATCGTTCGCCCCCCTCATCTCCCTCCCCGTCCAAATGAATCGTTCGGTTACTGAACGGGAAGTGACGTTGCCGAACGAATCACCAAAGACCGCTTCGCAGTATAACTGAACGGGAAGTGACATTCTTGGTCCCTCCCTCTCTTGCACATTGACCACTCGTCGTAGTTTCAGTAATGAGTGACAGGCAATATCATTCTGCTTTCACAGACAGCCTCGTCTCCCTCCCACCCGCTGCTGCAAAAGCGAGGGAGAACTTCCGCGTCGTCTGTCCTAGTTCTATGGGCTCAAAATCATGGCTCGTGCTTGCATTTCGATTTAGGACACGGTTAAACATTTTCCTTTTGTGGGAGGAGTGGGGGTTTGGGGTCGGGGGCGCACGGACTTTCTTTAGCATGTTCTCGATCACATATACAATGCTGCTGCTAGCCTGCTACCAGCCAACGCAGCATGCTTGCTGTCACGAAAATAAAAATAAATCGAAAGTTTAATTTCTAAATGGAACGACCAACACATATTTACCTCTCACTCTGTTGTATTTTTGTTTTCATGCTCATCACTATTATTTTTAGTCACTATTGTTAAAACTATAAGTGTAAATAGCTAGTTTTCGAATGTGCTGCTCTGAAATAAAGACAATACTGCATTTTGATATTTGACAGTTTAATTGCAAATCAGTATTAAGATGATCGTACTGAATTTTTGCACTGGTATTAATAAATAAAATAATCCGGTCAGCTCCCCTGTCGTCCCCGCATCTCAGATCGTCAAATGCTGACGAGAAATGGTTGTTTGCCCTTTACGATGTCGCCTTTCTACCCTTATTAGTCTGTTAAGAAAAATGTAGACATATTGCGACATCTCCCGTGTCCGCGTGCGTTGTTTTGGGGCGCTTGAGTAGTGCATGATGGACGGATTGACATAATTTGTCAAACCAACCAACACCTGACACGGGGGAAAAAAATAAAACACTCGGAAAAAAATGACATGTATATACAGTTTCATTGCAAATCAGTATTATGGTGATCGTATTGACGTTTTGCACTGGTATTAATAAATAAAATAATCCGGTCAGCTCCCCTGTCGTCCCCGCATCTCAGATTGTCAAATGCTGACGAGAAATAATTGTTTGCTCTTTACGATATCGCCTTTCTACTCTCATTAGTCTGTTAAGAAAAATGTAGACATATTGCGACATCTCCCGTGTCCATGTGCGTTGTTGTGGGGCGCTTGAGTAGCACATGATGGACGGATTGACATAATTTGTCAAACCAACCAACACCTGACATGGGAAAAAAAAAATAAAACACTTGGAAAAAATGGACATGTGTATACCGTTTCATTGCAAATCAGTATTATGGTGATCATACTATTCTTTTTTTCTGTGCACATATGAGGTAAATATCGCTGCCATGAAGCCTCCATATAGTGACAGTTCTTTGCCCCCTTCATTGCCGTCACGCGACCGCAGCTCAGCTTTTGCTTGCCTCGTAGCTACCCGTGTTTTAAATTACTGTAAATTTGATAGTATGTCGTAATAGGTAGTCCCGAGTCTGTTGAGAAAAGTAGTACACTAAACCATGCTCGCTAGATTTGTGTGGTGTTTTTGTCTTTTTGAGCTGCATTTGATAGGCTCCACGTTAACAAATATGTGACAAAGTCCTTTCCTTTCATTTTTTGATTCGTTCACCGCATAGTCATTACTGGAAAGTCACGTTAGCAGCAAGCTAGGTCAGGAACCGGAGGACCGAGTCACTGAACGGGAAGTGACAAAACTCAGTCTTGCCCCCTTGCCTGCACGCTGGCTGCTTATTGGCCACACGTGGAAGTGAGTGACATACGCCCTGATTCTGTTTCCGGTCCCTCCCCTGTCCGCGATGAGGCTGGCGTCTGATTGGTCGTGTGCGATGTCAGAAGACGCTGCCGCTTGCTCAACGCCCTCCCACGCAGTGAACAAGCACCAACTTCATAGAACGAATCAGTGCAGATGGTGATTAGTTCGGTCTCGTTCACCCAAACAATTCGTTCAAAAAGAACGAATCATTCGCGACCGATACAACACTACCGGACCCCGGTGCCACTTTTCCTGTCGTGTTTTCCACGTCTCTCTCCCCTAACACACCTGAATCAAATGATTATGTCATCAGCAACCTCTCCAGAAGCCTGATAATGATCCTGATTATATTGATTCAGGTGTGTTGGAGGAGGGAGACATGGAAAACACGACAGGAAAAGTGGCACCGAGGTCCGGATTTAGTGAAGCCTGCCCTACGCCGTCATTGCGCACTTGAACTTCTGCGTCACGGGAACACTTTGCTCTGTAACTCACCACCATGCCACTAGAGGAGGTGTGGGCTTGAACAATTTTGCGCAACCGAAAAGAGTGTATTTGCAGCTGCAGCTAATCAATACTGAACAACAAATGTTGACGCGTGGGCAACACAGAAGACTTGTGCGAATGTTTGAAAATGGCGGCGGTGTTGTGCTGAACCGGAAAAAGAGCGGACCAATCACAGTCCTTCAACGTTTACGTTACGCGCGTGTGTGTTAACGGCGTAGAATATCTTGCCGGAACTCCCTGACATAAGGGTAGGCACGGAGCCCTTTTTTTGGGGGGGGGGGGGGTGGGGGGGGTGGTTGTGCTTTTCGCACAGTTTTAAATAGAGCACACAATAAAACACAACAGGTTTCACACACACACAGTGGTTAGCACGTCGGCCTCACAGTCCTGGGATCAAGGGTTTTTTGAAAAACGCTCTGGCCTTCCTGTGTGGAGTTTGCATGTTCTGCCCATGCCTGCTTGGGTTTTCTTCGGGTACTCCAGTTTCCCCACATCCCAAAAACATGCATGGTAGGCTAATCGACCACACTAAATTGTCCCTAGGTACGAGTGTGTGCGCGCGAATGGTTGTTCGTCTCCTTGTGCCCTGCAATTGGCTGGTAACCGATTCAGCGCGTACCCCGCCTAATGGTTGTTCGTCTCCTTATGCCTTGCAATTGGCTGGTAACCGATTCAGCGCGTACCCCGTCTACCGCCCACAGTTATCTGGGATTGGCTCCAGCCGTGACCCTCTTGAGGATAAGCGGCTCAGAAATGGAATGAATGAAAGGTTTCACACATGCATTACTGCATTACAGTGAAACGAGGCATAAATGAGAAACTGATTCCCATATATCCATTATTTTTTCACTGGTTTACAAAATTCCATCTAAAAGTCCATCTAAGAAACACACTTATAAGAAATAAACGTGATCATTACAAAAAAAATCTTCTTACTGAGCAAAATCATATATATATATTTTTTAACTATATATTTTTAAGGATAATTTCATGTATTGATTTATTTTTATTTTTTTTTTTTTGCACTTGATTTGTAAATGCGACTGATGCTCAACTAGGGATGAGCTTCAGAGCAGCTGCCGAAAGGTTGTTTTATAGCAGGATCTCGGTATGAAAGGTACTTCTGTGCAGGCTCTGGGATGCAGGTGAGCCTAACCTCCAAAATGAAGACTGTGTTGAGATGGGGGGACGTCGAGGTCGCTTGAACGACCTCTCCTGCACCTCCCTTAGACGTTACATCTGCAAGCGATGCCAAGGTGAGTTGGCGCCTTCTGTTGGTGTGCACCAACTATACTACACTGTGCTTTCGATTAGAGCAGGGGATTCTCAAACTTTTTCCTGTGAGAGCCACATAACTTTTCCCTTCTCTGATGAGGGGCCGGGTCAGTTTGTAACAGAAAAAGTGTGACGATTGCAGGAGTGCCTAAATGCAAAAATGAATTGTTTTTCAGAAAGCCACAATCAAATAACCCTTTCTGGATTCTTCACGGAACAAAAGTAAATAAAATTAATAATATAAAATAAAGATAATATGTCAAGTTCAAAAATAGATCTTTAGGTAGACATAAGGAGAGAAGACACTCAGTTTTCTTGGCCAAGGAGAGCAACATGTGACTCGTGAGTCACCAAAATTGATCTCGAGGAAAAATATCCTCCTTGGTATTTTATTTAGGGGTTTGTCCTAAACAAAGATGGATGTCGCCCTAAGGGAGGGGAGAGCAAGCTGGAGACACCCATGTGGTTTTCGATTGGATATGTGTGTGCATGTAGGTGGAACTAAGTGAATACACATGTGGAAGCAAGATCTTATGTAATCCAGACACTTCAGTTATGCAACGCTGCGGCCATGGATGGAAAATTGTCCTCGAAGGTCTAGACGGAAGTCCAGACGCCAGGTGCTGAAGATGCCTCGGAAGGTCTAGTTACGCAATGATGCGGCCATGAAGCAAAATAGTTGTCATCCCGACCCCCTTTTACCCTTTGTAACACTTAAGCATTATACTACAACCTGGTATAGCAAGCAATAATCATTTACTGGTTATATAAGTAAGAAAAATATGGCATTATGTATTTATGGTATGTATGAGCACAAGCAAATATTCAATCAATCAACCAAGCAAATATTTAATCAATCAAACCTCGATAATTACCTCAACATAATATAATATTATCACTATTAATTAAATAGATAATAACCAAATAGCCCTCTGGGTTCTTCACAGAAAAAAGCCAGGAAATAAATAACACTATTGGAAAAAAAAGAAATTGATTGTTCAGGGGGCCGGACCGAATGTGGAGGCGGGCCGTAGTTTGGAGAGTGAATAATATATGAATGTGAGAGAATATATGTGTGTGAGGGTGAATATGTATGTGAATGGAGAATGTATGTGTGTGTGAGGGCCAGAATGAAAAATGTCTTGTACGGCCCCTCATATAGTTCAGTTAGTCTTTCGTCTACTTTAAGAATGAGCTTGCATACGATTGATAATAGAGGCCTACTTGTACCACTAATACTTTTTCCATTCTGAGAGATTCAGGCATCATTATTAGCTGCCTATCAATCAAATACATTTGCTTAGTTGGCAAATTGTGCACTATCATACTTCTGACTCCGAGGCTGCAAGTGTTCTGCGCTCATATACATCTGTGAAACGTGACCGTGTTGCGGACGCAGCTTGAATGTGGTCTACCGATGGAGCACAGGATCACATGGTGTGCTGATTATTTAGCTGGGAAGATTCATGGCTTCCTAATATGCAATGTGCTCACTCACACTTAAAATCTTAATGTCAAATCTCATGTGTCCTACCTTGGTTGATGTTTGTTTCAATACCAGATAGCGATGAGATTATGTACAACGGCATTAAAGGCACTTGCAACCTCCAAGTGGATGTGTACCAGGTGAGTTGACGATTGTATGAGTTGTAGTTGGCATGTTCTGGAGGTTGCCCATAGCGATTAGCGCTTGACTGATATATCAATTTCACGCTGCCTTTATGTGTGCGTGCAGGAAGTTTCCGAAGTGCTGTTCAAAGAGCGTCTATACGCTGGCTGCATCATCGTCATCCAAGGAAAAGTGAAGCCGAACCCAACCAAGTAATTGTCACCATTCCCCCACGTTGTGTTAGGTTCGCTGTTACAAGAACTACCTGTCTGTATTGCAGGTTTATCGTCCACCTATCTTTGGGCCACGGTGAAGACACCCCGATGCGCATCGAAGTTGATTTCAAAGATGGGGACCTTGAGCTATTGACCCGCATCGGGAGTCATGTTGATGGAAAGTATGTCAACAAGATCGTCAAAAAGGACTCCTTCCCCTTCGCAGCCGGAAGCGACTTTGAGGTCATTATGTCATTTTAGGCACACCATCAAATTACAAAAAATTGAGGTGGTTGGAGCTTCTTCTCACGTCGGCTGGACTAATCATGCATTCTTTTACAGATGACCATCGAGTGCGGCGACGACATTTTCCGCTTGGCCGTCGGCAACGACTTTGAGGTGGAATACGAGAATGATGGTTATGATCTGCAAGATATCCACAGGCTGTTGGTGGAGGATGATGTGACAGTCACCAACGTCAGGCTGATTTGAGGCTGCCAGCGCAGTAAAATGGGAGGTGCTGCTTCTTCTCAGGATGTTGACGCCATGACGGCTCTTAACTAGGGTGACCGCCAGAGGGGAAAGTGGCTAGAATTCATTGCTGGAACTCCCCGACATGAACGGAGCCAGAATTTTTTTTTTACACACATAAAAATAAAACGGTATTACACATGCATTAGGCTACTGCATTACACATCCTATCACAAGGTAAACATGAGAAGTTGATTTTCATTCAAAATTGTATTTTTCAATGTAACAGTTAATAAAATAGCAGAAACCCCAACCTCTCCCAACCTCTATCTCTTTATTTTCCCTCATTTCCTCACGTCTAAATGCAAAAATTGAACTCCGAAAGAACATAGAATTACAATTGTGAAAATTTTTTGTCAAATAATCATGTCACAAAAAATACAAATGACTTACAGTGAAATGGAATGTATTTTGAAGATCGCACATTGACATGGAAGATGTTCTGAACCTCCCCATCTAACAAATGTAACAAAATTTAATGAAATAAGCCTCTTCAATTCTTTCCTCTCTCTGAAAGAGCTGAGCAATTTTCTGTTGAATTGCCCTTTTTTTATCGCCTTAATTTTGAACGGAAAAATGAGTCCATGCGCACATTGACCCGACTCCTCGTACTTTATAACTGCTGCAGCAAAGGAGAGCTCTGTGCTGTCCATGGAATAAATAAATGTACTGAATTATCGCCTTTCAAACAACACGAGTGTCCCATTTATCAAAGACAATGATGAAAGCAAAGACGATTCTCACAAACGATTCAACCCACAATGCACTGTGGCCTTCCGATTGGCTGGCCTCTACAAGACACCACAACTTAAGAAGTTTTGTACATGTGACCCTTCACCACTTAGGTATACATACACTGCCCATCCATATGTTATTATACACATAAAATACTTAGACATTTGTTTCCGAGGCAGAAACGTAACCGAAAGCATTCACGAGTGTCAATGCTACCGCTAGACAACCGCACTGTGAAAGTGAATGAGCTTATGGGCAAAACCGTGACAAAAAAAAACAGATGCCGCGAATTATTCTGACCAGCAGGTGGCAGCAACGCACCGCAAAGGGTCAACTGATGGCCCATATTATTGCATAAAGTCAGCACATCGACACACAATACAACAGCATAAACGTCTCTCAGAACTACTACTTCTCACACTACTAGTAGGAGCCACGTCAACGCAGGCAGGCGATTCTCCTCAAATTGTTCCCGTGAAAAATCATGAAAATCCGACATTTTCACAAATTTATAAATCAGGCCGGATGCAACGGACAGGACGTGAAAAGTGGACATGTCCGGGCAAAGAGGACGTTTGGTCATCCAAGCAAACAGTCATGGCCGATAAAAACTAGATCACGATTGTGTACGATCGGAAAAAAAAAACGGACCCAAAAAGACATCAACACAACTGTTTCTCCACCAAGCATTGTGAGGAATGTTCACAGTCTATGTGCAGCGACTTTAATTCACTTTACAACGCATACTCACATCATCAATGAAGGAGCCGACGTACACTGCTGGCCAAAAGTATTGGCACCCATGCAATTCTGTCAGTTAATGCTCAATTTCTCCCAGAAAATGATTGCAATTACAAATGCATTGTTAGTACTGCTTTGTCATGTACGTGTACAATCATTTAGTTTATTTTTTTTGTCTGTGAATTTCAATCTGTTTGTCACTAGTAAACATCCACTCCATTTGAACAAGGAGGGGGACAGCGAATACGTTCGTTCGCTTCCAGCCCTTCCAGTTCAAATGGAGTGGAGGTTTAAGTGCTGTCAATGGCAACACTTGGAAACTGTTCAGTTTTAGTCAATTTCAGCGACGCCGTTGGACAAAAGCGGTAGTGTTTTGCCTTAAGGCAGACACACACCCAAATAGTGCTGTAAAATCACGATGGTCGCCTGCAGATGGATAAAACATTTGTTTCCAGCGGCTGTGTGAAGGATTAAAAGTAACAAGGTAATGAATCCAGTTGTGGCTAAACAATAGGATAGGATCAAGGCCGGCCCAGCATATACGCAGACTATGCAGCTGCTTAGGGCCCCTGACCACTCGGGGGCGGGGCCCCAATCTGGAAACCTCATTTTATACGTTGTTAATAGAGCATCGTGAATAATGTGGCGCGCATTGCCGTTGATCTATGCAAACATCCATTTTCTTGTCATTACAATCTGGCAACCTGGGGAGTGACGTTAAACCTGCTTTGCGATGATTGGTGCTCAAACTTGCTTGGAAAATAGATGCACGGATATGTGGAAGAGAATTTATCCCTCTGGAGCAGAGAAAGGAAAGAAGAAAATCGGAGAAGAAAAGAAACAACAGTATAGTGCTGCAACGATTAATCGATGAACTCGAGTATTCGATTAGAAAAAACATTCGAATTAAATGTTGTTGCTTCGAGTATTCGTTTAATGAAAGTGGTGTTGTCATGGTTTATTTTGAAAGTGTTTGCATTTACTTTTATTGATTAGGGTGGATACACTGCCCTCTGGTCTGCCTCTTTTTACATGGCTGAATCCAACTGCTCCCTGTTAACACCAACGTAAGCTAAGTTTTTGTTTGAGCTAATGTTTTTTAATGCATTCATAATTTAGTTTATAGGTATATTTAGCCGTTTTTTGTGGGAATATGTGTCTGAACCATTTGTTAAGAGCATTGTGAAAAAAACTTTAGCATTTTATAGCATTTATATGCTAGCTGACTTTCTCTATGCAAGTTAGCCAATTGTTCTTTTGTTGTACATAGATCCTCATTTAAAAAAATATTTATATATGTATCTATATATTACATATATATATATATATTACATATATATATATATATATATATATGTATATTACATATATATATATATATATATATATATATATTTATATATACTCTTTGAGGCTGAGCTCAGGTATTTTAATTTTTCATGTTCCTTATCTGATTACTCGATTATTCCAACTGACTAGTCCATCAATTAATCGACTACTAAAATATTCTGTAGCTTCAGCCCTACAACAGTTTCGCGGTAATTGAGCATGTTGTTGATGTTGTTGTTGTTGTTGTGCAAGACACTCCAACTTGAACGCTGTTGTCAGCAGAGCTGGTCAATATGTCGTACTGGTAATTGCCATTAGCTGCAGGGCAAAAGCCTGGAGCGAATCAAGTAAAGCGGAGCAAGCTGTCACCTGTCGGCAACGGCAAATGTACGGCTTCCGCTGATTGTAGTAAAACGAAATATTGGCATAATATGCATTTGGACTGGAGAGCGTAGATATAGTCATTTCATTATTATCAAGTAGTATGCCAATCAGAAAAAGGTTTGGCGCCATCTACTGTAAGTACTGGCAATCGTTTGGGGTGAGAAGTTTGAGTATGCAGTGCAACAAAATCTGATTAATATAAAAAATGTGGACGTATGGGTTGGATTGCATGTATGGGTTTCACAGTACTCTGTGACGAAATGGTGGGCCAAAAATATGGGCCCCTTGGCATTATTTTGCTTAGGGCCCCTAAGTGGCCTGGGCCGGCCCTGCGTGCAAGTGCATCCAATCCACGGGGGAGAGACGAGATGGCAGCCCAGACTCGGCAACCTCACCTGCACCTGGCCGAGCTCACAACCGCCCAGTTCATCGACATCTGGAAACACTTTGACATGGATGGTCAGTGACTTTTGCTCTTTTTTTTTCCCCCTTCCATCAGAAGTTCATTTCTTAAAAAGAGAAAATGTGTTAACTATTAAACATTCATTTTCTTGACCCTGAATAAAAGATTTGCAATTTTAATCCTATATAGGGCACTCATTTTTACACAACGTATGGTTGCCATTGACGGCACCAGACCTCCATATCCATTTTGGCTAGGAGAGGCTAGCAGCGACTGACCACTGCCAACCCTTCCAGTCAAAATGAATTGGATATCTAGTGTCGCCAATGACACTGAAAGATGAGCATTCACAACCATTCTTTCCAGTTTAAATGAGTTGGATGTCTACAGCTGTCAATAGCAGGCAATGAGTAAAATACTAAGAACAAAAAGATAGACTTTGGAGTGTTATTGGAGATCATAACCACAGTGTGTAAATAAATGACATTTTTGATCTGTAAAATTAGTTGATTTCATGTGCTCGTTAGTAGGTCAGAATAAGGTTGGATATCGGCCAACTGTTGTAGTCGCACTTCCCGTTTTCATGGGATTACCTTCTCATGTCATTCAAACCCCCCCTCTGACCTCTGTTAAACCAAACCAGTCTTATTCCGAGCCAGTATTAACTCTCACCACAACAGCTTTCTGCTTGCATATATTGTAGGTGGTAAATGCTGGAGAGGACTGCAAGACATTCCAAATGTTGTTGTGAATTTGGTGATAAGACTTGGCTCAATTTGCTATGGTCAACGATGAGTTGAATCAAGAGCCAATGGACACGCATTGGACCCACTGGCAATTCCAATTTTGTGTTCAGACAAGATTAACACACAGAGCTGCCTCTGAATGATCGTGTTTTTGTGTCATTGACGGCGACAAATGTCCAGTCCATTTGCTAATGGTGAAGTGATAGTCAAATAGCAAAAATAGTGGCGCTTCGATGTACGAGTGACCAGACTCAAGAGTTTTTCGAGGTCTGACCTGAGGTGGTTAAAAGCAAAAGTAGTTATCCAAAACATTCCTCAAGTACAAGTAAAAAATATTCGTTGAAAAGAATACTCTAGTAAGGAGTAACTTTGTCAGTAACTGCTTACAATGTCTGATGAAAAAAAAAAAAATAATAATGTTATATATTTTTTTCAAAGCACAACTTCATCTACTAGTAGATGGACTGTCATTATCATACTGTACTATAACCTATCCGGCCAAAAAGATGACACACAAACCCTCAAATTCAGACCAGAACAACACGATGAATCACCACCCAGAGCATGAGTGCCCTCTAGCGGAGAACAAACATTGTTACCGCTACTTATAACGTATAATGGAGTCATGTGGTTATTGTTGCGACGTCTCATTGGTACAACTGAGACGGCCACTGTCGGCACCTCTTGCGAGAATAAAGTCAATATGTACAATAAAGACGAAAAATGTAATGACTAGTGTAGCCCAAAGTAGTGGAGTAAGAGTTGTGTTTCATCACAAATCTACTCAAGTCAAAGTAAAAAGTATCGCGTGGTAAAACCATAAGGTGGAGTTTGACTTTTCTGGCAAGAGGGGCCAAAAATGTTGATGACCCCGAAACGCAGTGTCAGCAATAAAATCAACTTACACGATATATGCTCCGATAGTAGCTTAGCCCATGCTCGTACATACAGGCATCCCAGCTGTGTGTGCGTCTGCGTGTGTGCGTTTTTCTGTCTTACCTCGTGGAGAAGTAGACGCCGCATCTGTTTTGGCTGAATATTTCAGCCAGGAACATCATTTATAATAATACGTTGAAAATGAACTTTTTTTTTTTTTTTTACCTTGTTTCCATTTTTGGGGGTTAACGTCTGAAGTGGAGCCAACTGAAATTCCGCTCACCATTTTGGCGATGCTCTCCGGTGTTTCATGGTCCACATCTTCAGTTCTTGGTTCTCGCTCAGTAGTTGTTGTCGCTTTTGAAAGCTTAGGTTTGAAAAAAATGATGTATATCCATCTTGCCTCTTCTGACCTCCAGTGTTTTTTGGGGGTGGCTTAGCAAAGCAAATGACCGTCTCTAAGGTGCTAGTTGTCAGGGAGCGCGGGCGGGCAAGGTGGACCCAAATGCAGGGAAATGTAGGCAAGGCAGATGAATGGTGCAAAAATGATTTAATTAAAGCCAACGAAAAACAAAGTACAAACAAAGGCTGTGATAATCCAAAGAAGGCACTGAGGCAAACAAAAACTGTCACTAACAAAAGACTGCTTTTCAAAAACTCACTTGGAACACAAGGGCTTGGATAGGCGTGAATACTGCTGATGAGAACCTGACATGGACTTTGACGTTGACATAGACACTTACATTGACAATGACGCAACAAGGACTGAAAAGAAACTGGGTGCTTTTATACACACACACATGCAGACAAGGGGTAACGAGACAACGAGGAACAGCTGGGTAATACAGGAGGACTCACTATGTGCAGGCACGACAGGTGAAATCAATGGGTAATCACAGAGACAAGTCACACTAAGGAAAAAAACAACACAAAACCCAACACTAGTCACATGATCTTTTTGAAAAATATTTTTTTTACCCATTACAAAAAATGTTTTTTGTTCATTTCATTCATTTTTGTTGTTTGTTTTATTGCTTTACAACTTTTACAGACAACATTTTACCGGCAACGTCTTAATTTTAAATCCATATATTGGAAAGTCATTTATAAGATCCGACCGCGCACTTATGCGCGTGCGGTGGCCACGGACGACGGGGAACCCAGCCAGCAGGAGGAAAACTCGGTGGAGCAACAAGTGGCATCTTACCTTCGGAGCAAGGGAATAACGTTGGACTTGGAGCACATCGAGGCGTGCCACTCAATGCCGATGAGGAATGACAGACCGCCAGCCATCATCGTGAGATTTATCAGTCGAAAAAACAAGACAATGCTGCTGAAACAAGGTCGCAAGTTGAAGGGTACCGACGTATATATGAACGATCACTTAACACGGAAGAATGCTGATATCGCCAAAAAGGCAAGATATCTTAAAAAGCAACGCAAGATTCAACACACGTGGGTAGTCAATTGTAAAATATACATTAAATGGAACGGAACGCCTGAGGAAGCAAAAGTGCTGATGGTGCGAGATATTGAAGAGCTTGAAAAGTACTGATACCTATCAAGACCAGGTACCATCTCTGCATACAATGACTATGAACGATACATCAAACACACGAACTGTACTCAGGAATAAGAGCGACATTGATCCACTTCTGCGAACCCTTCAGAACAAACAAATAGAACTTGAGGCCTTTAAATCCAACGAGTCCAACAAAAGAGTCCCTAATATAGAAAGTGATCCTGACAATCATTTCTTTTCTTCTACTGTTACCAATTGCGATTATTTTTACACAAGATCTGTATGAAAATCATATCAACTCAATGGGCAAAACTGTCAATTATACATTTCAACAGCAGAAGCATGTACAAAAATGTCAGCTCTACCAAAGACTATCTGCACCAATTTACACACCCCTTCAGCATAATTGCGATCACAGAAACGTGGTTTAATATTGATAAAGGTATTGATTTTCTTATGGATGATTACGAATTAAAATACATAGAGAAAAGAAAACTGGTGGTGGAGTTGCCCTATATATTCATAAATCAATTAAATGTATGGTATTAACAGATACAGCTGCACTAGAAGCTATAATGCTGGGGGAAGTACAGCCACTGAGTTCTATCTCCTTTTTCTCACTCTACCTACAGTACCACTTGTCTTACTTAATTTCTATTTTCCAATGGTAATATCTAGTAATATGGTAATATCTGTCTAGTCTCTTCATCACTCGTCACCCGGTCTCCCCTTTCCCCCCACCCCTTTTTCAGCTGCAGCCTCCTGACTGTCCGGACCCCTGGCTGGATGGATGTCCTCGTTGCTACCCCCGTCTCATCTGGCTAGATGGACCTCTTCTTGTTCCTTTACTCCAATGTATCTTTACGGACTGTAACTTCGCCTGCTAATTCCCATTAGCAGTACTGGTGCTCCCTGCCTATCTGTCCCGGGAGTGGATCTCTCCTCAGTGTGGTACTTCCCAAGGTTTCTCATTTTCTCCCAAAGACTCTGGAGTTTTTGGAGTTTTTCCTTGCCGACATGGAGGGTCTAAGGATGGGGGATGCCCAGGACTTGAAATGTATGTATTCATCTTCATTGCTTCATTTGCTGTTTCTGATTTTGTATCATATTGCCTCTGCAAAGCCCTTTGAGACAACCTTGTTGTGATTTAGGGCTATACAAATAAAATTGAATTGAATAGATATGTCAAGAACACTTGGAATGTTTGACAATAGAGATCTCCAATGAAAAAAAGAAAAATATAATTGTCAGTTGAATCTATCGATCACCGGGTTCATGTATTGATTCCTTCACTGAATGGATGAGCCAATTGTTTTCCACTATTAAGCAGAAAACATTCTTCATCTGTGGAGATTTTAATATTGATTTATTAAATCCAAGCAAACTGGCAGCAATGGACAATTTTTTGGATACAATGTATAGTATGTCTCTTTACCCAACAATAACTAAACCAAGTAGGATTACATCACACACCATCACAGCTGTGCCACAGGCGCCAGTGAACTGGACAATGGATGTAAATTGGGACAGAAATCAAGAAAGAAGAGTTGGGATGCATTTCAGCCTCAGATCAAGCTACAGTATGCGTTATAAGGTGAAATAATCAAATGGGTAACCGTCAGCCATTCCGACAGAGTTATGTAACCAACGGGGTTGCATCCACACTTGTGTATAGCACAAAAAGGAACATTTGTGTGGTAATTTGCACTTTTTATTTTTGAGGATGATGTTTAACCCTTTCGGTTACAGTGGTCACATCAGTGGACATCTATCCAAAAGTTATCATTAGTTTACCTCACCACCGCCAGCCCAGGTCACAATTTTTGTTGTGGTAATAAGTAAAAGATATTGATAGACGTCCAATCCATTTTAACTGGGAGGGGCTGGAAGCGATCGAACAATCAGTTGAAATGGATTGAATACCGTAAGAGGCAGCCATAGAGTTAAGATATGAGAGGTCACAAGATTCATCAAACAAAACAAAATTAAATGAATAACTTTCCCACAGCAAAATTCACACATGGGACACTTATTTGAATTAATGTTATTATTATTATTATTTTTTTTAATCTTGATTTATTTCAATAATTTTTCATTTATATTTTGAAGTTTTGATTTTTTTTTTAGAATGAATTTCATTTCATGTAGAATTATTTCTATTTTATTACTTCATTACTATGTATTTTTTTTTCATGTGCTTTGTTTCTTAATTTAAAAAAATACTATTTAAGTATTTGATTTGCCCCCGCCCCCATGACTAGGGTCATAGTAGGGCCATCAGGGAGTGTCCCGCAATACAAACCCTCAAAACTCGGCTCAAGCACTTTTTGAAAGTAAACCAGTCCTGCAATCACTGACTTTTAAAGCGCCTGTGACACGATGAAATTAAATAGCATTATTATGTGAATTAAAATCATATTTTGAGATCATTCGACTATATACAACAATTTGGCAAAGCGCAGATGAAGAGAAATGTTTCTTTTAATCTGCCGTTTAGCCCCGCCTATCATTGTAGCGCTCTAGTGCCTCCATCTAGGTGATGACGTCGGCAGAGTAACGATTTCAGCTGATTTAGAAATCAGCCCAATGGGGAAGATTCAGAACGCGGAAAATACAACAGACAGCAGCAAAATGTCATCATTGTTTTTATCTCTCTACTCCAATATTTTTACAGTATGTATCTAAGTAATTTCCCCCAATTGCTAAATAAATTGTATGGGATGAAAAATAAGTCTTGTGTTAAATAGAATTAGGCCTTGGGGTGGACCCTGAAAAAGTGCCTAGAAAATGGGTTTCGTTCCACTGTCTGGGCACTACTTGTTCAATGCATTTTTTGATAAGATAATACCCTTCTGAACTTTGGGTTAAAAGTTCACCCAACGTTTCCCTGCACCAATTTTGTCAAAATCTAGGAATATATATGTATAGAGTGGGGAGAACAAGTATTTGATACACTGTCCATGGGTTTTCCCATGGGCCGTGTATCAGTGTGTATATATATATATACATATATATATATACACATATATATATATATACACACATATATATATATATATATACACACATATATATATATATACACACATATATATATATACACACACACACATATATATATATATACACACACATATATATATATATATACACACACATATATATATATATATATACACACACATATATATATATATATACACACACATATATATATATACACACACACATATATATATATACACACACATATATGAAATGTGCACTCTCAATAAAACAATAGCACTTCATTGGAACATCCATCTTTTTTGGCAGTCAAATTGAACAAAGGTCTATTTTTTTGGAAAAGGGAAAAGAGCCTTTTTTTGTTGTTGTTTTAAAGGTGTTAAAATGGAGAGTAACATTTTGATAATGAAACTAAACATAGGAGAGATGGTGGGTGATTACTCATCAATATCAGTATCATCAGTGTCATCATCCCATTTCCTTTGAAATATTTTCACAGTCCTGGCAGTGGCATAAATCTGTACAGGACATTTTTGCAGACAAGCATGAACATCTTTCAGTCTCACACTTGCTTATCTTGCAACCACAGTGGATTACCTGTAGCACACTATCTGGGGCAGGATTTCTAGTCATCCATTTTACTGTTAATTCACCATCCTCAATGTCCCATCCATTGCCAATTGGTGAAGGGGCACACATCATACCAGTCAGACAATGTCGCATTACTGCTGCCTCGTAGTTTGCCCTTTTGCTGTGTTGGAAGAGAGCATCACTTGTTGGAGGAATGGACATTCCAGATACACAATGTCTTGACATAGAGAGAGAACTTTTAGATTCACATCATCAGGAATATCAACATACCCGGCTAGTGTTGGTTCTTCTGTTGCACCAATCGATTGTACTGTTCAACAGGCACAACAGCTTTCGCTTCACATACATTTAAATCTTCTGCTGTGGGAGGCCATGGGCATTTCAGTGAGGGTGATTCGCTTAGAATGGTCCTCAATAGCAGCCCTGCACTGTAAAGTGTCCTTCTTTGTTCTGTGGATTTCCAACCAGATGGTGTGCTAGCCATTTGTTCAGTGTCACTTTCTTGTCTTACCTCAGTAGAGTCGGTAGCTGATGTACCTGATGACTGAGGTATCCTGTCTAAAAGTTTGTCTGTTGATGATAAAGTCTCCAACAAAAAAAACAAAAAAAACATTTCAGACATGTTGCGCTGGAAAGGGGTGTGAAAAACTATGGGGAGAGATTTGTCTCAAAAATATT
The DNA here is from genome assembly GCF_030265065.1 of Corythoichthys intestinalis. Classification (NCBI taxonomy): domain Eukaryota; kingdom Metazoa; phylum Chordata; class Actinopteri; order Syngnathiformes; family Syngnathidae; genus Corythoichthys; species Corythoichthys intestinalis. The sequence continues at coordinate 25,442 of NW_026651629.1, read as the reverse complement.
CTCACAAATACTTTCGCGATTTACACATATCTTTTGTCGATGCACAAATATATCCAAGATTTTCACATGTATTTTCGAGATCCACAAATATATCCATGAGTTTCACATGTGTTTTTGTAATCCACTAATATATCCTCGAAATTCACATGTGTTTTTTAATGTTGTGCGTGCACTCATCATGAATTATTGTTTGCAAACATTCGAATTGTATTTGTGAATCAGCGGCCGCGTGCATTTATTTTTGAGACAAACATAACAAGAACAAGTGCATTGGCGATTCACACGTGTTTTTCAAATTCACAAATACATCCGCGATTCTCACAAATACATGAGTGATTTTCACACGCGTTTTTCAGATCCACAAATACGTCCGCGTTTTCCACAAGTGTTTTTCAAATCCACAAATACTTCCGCAAGTTTCGCATGTTTTTTAATGATGTGCGTGCAATTATCATGACTTGACATTTTTTAAGTATTCAATTTTGCTTGTGAATTGCTGGAGCTGTGTTCTTTAACAGCAAACACGCGCATTTCTTTTTGAGACAAACGTCACTCGATGTTTCACCAAGATTTTCTCACACACAGTAAGCCGAGAATTTTCACGTGTCTCAAATAACCTCCGCCTTCATCTGATAGGTGGCAGTTTTGAGCGCATAGACTATAAAAGTATGATTCCCAAACTTCAAGAACTATCAAGACTGTCCGTGTACCTTGAGGCCGTTTGTTTTTCCTTCTAATTTTGGAAAATAAAAAACGAAAAACGAACCTTAATCCGTTTTTACAATGTCAATTTATTGAACTGAAGTCGAAAAACAAAATACGACCAATATTTGTTTTCCTCCGAGTTCGCTTTTACAATGAGCCTTGAACCGGAAAACGATGTTTTTCTTCAATAAGGCCTCGTCTTCCGGGTCATGGCTCATTGAATTCTTTGCAAAAACAAATCTTTATTTTTGGACAATTAGAGGCAGAAGACACTTTTTGTGTCACAACTTTTTAATGGCACCTATGTTTTACGCGGAGTTTTGGGATTATTTTCAGTTACCAGTTAGACCTAAGCAATATGCTAGTGTTGATGATGCGATTCCTTCAGGATTCATTATGCTGTGCAGAAATGTAAACATGCCATTTCAAACTTTATCTCCTCCAAATATACTAAATTCAAGTGTGGGGAAATTATGTTTACTACATAACAAAAATTTGAATAGATATACTCGATCTCTATTTCAGAACGAGATTAGATCCAAAGCATATGTTAAGTCTTTTTGGAGATATCATTTGGTCCACGCCTAAGTATGGACTATCCCCAATATGTTTCGGTTGACAAGTAAGGTCAAAGAAGTCGCTTTCAAAATTATCTATAGATAAGTACTATCCTGCAAACCACTACATGAAAAAAATTAAAGTGGGACATTGATACAGAGACAGTTCAGCACCTTTTTTGGACCTGCTCTTTTTCCAATAAATTTTGGAAAGAACTTTGCAAGTTCAGAATCAGGAGCCTACACATGTGGACTTCAAACTCAAATGGGAAAATGTCTTTTTTGTTTTTGTTTCTATAAGAATCTCAAGAAAGAGATTGTTTCTATTATTAATCTTGTCATTTTGTCGAAATTCTACCTACACAAATGTAAATTTAGCAAGCTGTTACCTTCTTTTTCTCACTTTCATAACGAGACTGTGTGCTACATAAATCTGTTTAAAAAATCAAATAATCTAAAAGCGGAAAATAACAATATTTGTGGAAAAACTTGAATCTCTTTGTGAATAATTGCTCACAGCATTATTCATTGTTTTTTTGTTTTTGTTTTGTTTTGTTATTTTCCTGATGTGCAATGTTTGAAATGTTTATAACCCCCTGGCATATTTGTGCTGTTGTTTTTTTTTGTTGTTGTTAATAAAAACAAATATTGGACATATTTTGTTTTTCGACTTCAGCTCAAAACCATTAATTGGTAAAATGGATTAAGTCTCGTTTCCGTTATTGAATTAGCAGTTTTTAATTGGGAAACGGGAGATGATTCATTTCTCTTTTTTTTTTTTTTTTTTTTTTATTAACACACATAAAAACAAAAAATGGAATAGGGTAGGTTTTCCAACGGACCCAAGACACCTGTTTATCTGTTGCCCGGTGTAATGTCACCCGCTAGGTGTCCGTATGTGATCTGGGGATGGGGATGGCGTGGCTCTGCGGTAGAGTAGTTGTCCCCCAACCCAGAGGTTGTGCAATTCTCTGCCCTGATGAACTCGCCTAAGTATCCTTGAGCAAGATACTGAACCCCACATTGCTCCTGGTGCTGCGTCACCTGTATGTAGATGGCGATGTAGTGTAAAGCGCTTTGAGCGCCTTGAAAGGTGGAAAAGCGCTACATAAGTAGAACACCATTTGCCATCTGTGTTGATGGGCACTTTTGACCTTTCTATGCGCTCAATACTGCCGCCTATCGGACTGAGGCGGAGGTTATTTGAGACACGTGAAAATTCTTGGTTTACTGTGTGTGAGAAAATCTTGGTGAAACATCGAGTGACGTTTGTCTCAAAAAGAAATGCGCGTGTTCGCTGTTTAAAAAAAAACAAAAAAACAAAAAAAACACAGCTCCAGCAATTCACAAGCAAAACTGAATGCTTAAAAAATGTCAAGTCATGATAATTGCGCGCACATCATTAAAAAAAACATGCGACATTTGCGGAAGTATTTGTGGATTTAAAAAACACACGAGGAAAACGCGGACGTATTTGTGGATCTGAAAAACACGTGTGAAAATCACTAATGTATTTGTGAGAATCGCGGATGTATTTGTGAATTCGAAAAACACAAGTGTGAATCGCGAATGCGCTTGTGTGAGAAAATTTGACCGTTTCTTGTTATGTTTGTCTCAAAAATAAATGCACTCGGCCGCTGATTCCCATATACAATTCGAATGCTTACAAACAATAATTCATGATGAGTGCACGCACTACATAAAAAAAACACATGTGAATTTCGAGGATATACTTGTGAATTACAAAAACACATGTGAAACTCATGGATATATTTGTGGATCTCGAAAATACATGTGAAAATCTCTGATATATTTGTGCATCTACAAAAGATATGTGTGAATCGCGAAAGCATTTGTGAGAATATTTTTGAGACAAATCTCTCCCCATAAAAAACTAATTGGGGGAAATCACACTTCAATCTTCTTTTCAGCATATCCCGCCTGAAACAAAGTTAAAGGGAAAGATGAGCACAAGACACACATATTCACATCACACACACCCACATAATACATTCACTCTTGCGCTTATATTTCTCATTCACACAAATACACCAAAGAGAACAAAATGAAACGTTCTCTCAAGGCTTTTTTTCAGAGACTAAATAAAAAATAAAAAAAAAAACTTTTTAGTATGAATATTTATAAATTACCTGTAGTCTGAAGCATCAAGATCCTCATGGTTCTTCACGATGTTCACGAACAACCTTCTTGGCTTGTCCATTCTGAGCACTTCTTTGTCAACGATAATCCTTTGACGGATCACTTGTTCACAAAAGAGTTTGTAGCTCTCAGCATAGGGTTGTCTGAAACACACACACACACACGCACGCACACACCCACACACACTTAGGATGTGCAAAGAGTAACGCTTTCGATGCTTTGGCTAAAGGCAAGCAGAATACAAGTGACATGTTGTTGACCAACGCTTTACCTTTGAAATGTGTCATTTTACAGCGAACTTATCCACATCAGCACCAAGTCCAAGCCCACCAAGTCCAGGAAAGAAGTGCCCTTCCAAAACAACTGTCATATGAAAGTGCAATAGATGCTTTTGCATCAGTGAAGACAAGGTGAGTAAGGTTATAGGTCGAGGTGAAAAAAAGTTGCATTTTAAAGTGTTCGGTTTGTCTTTATATAGGTTTGTGTTGGTGGGGGGTGTTAATCATATTGTAACAACAATTGTAAAAGTCATCAAGATTGTGTTCAACTGCAGGTTTTTTGTTGTTGTTTGTTTTCCCTTCGGTCATTAAAAGTTCAATTATCCCTCCCCCTCCAGCACCTCAACCTATATGTATTCATGATCCAGATCAATTGAGATCACAGACAATGGTTTTGGAGCTAAGTTTTCTGTTGTGTTGAAGCACATGTCTTTTGGACATTCTCTTCCTACGTTTGATACATTATGACAAAACACACACACAAGCACCACATACAAAATTATCCATCTCGCAATGTGAAACAAAACACCTGGAATGTGAAGCGTTGCATTGAAAACCTCAGTCCATGTAGAACTGTAACATATATGTATTTATTTTTTATTTTTTAATGTTAATTTTATTTATATATGAAAAAATACAATTATACATTAATACAAATCTATTGGGTTTATTGATAATTTATTGATTAAAAAATCATTAAGATTATAATGGAATTAAAAAAAGTAGATATTTATTTATATCATAGGTAAATACTATGACCCTTTAGTATAAAACTAAAACTAACCAAAACTAAACTACAAGAGTATTTAACTGCCATTAGTCAATACTTAGTATTATATATTTAGTGTTATTATATTTAGTAATACTACTACTACTAATAATATAGTATTATATAATACTATAAAATTAAATTAAAAAATAAATTATTATGAATTTATTAAATTTATTATTATTAAATTAAAATTATTATTATACAATTTAATAGTAATATTTAGTGTTATTTTTTTTTAATTCATAATAATTTTAATAGTTTTAAAATAGTTATATATATACATTTGTATTAATGTATAATTTTGGTTCGTTTAGCTTACTACTGACAACAACAGAAGTGCGCTTATTCTTAACTGGGAGGACTGGCTATGGATTCTCACGTTTCTGTGCCAATGACGGTGCTAGACGTCCAATCCATTTGCAGCCTTCCAAGGCAAACCGAAGTGAATGTTTCAGGTTTTCAGTCAGTGGCGGTCAGTGAGTTAAATGAGTGGTATATCAATGCTTAAAGTCAGTCGTTAGTTTTAAATAGGCTTTACTACACCCTTTTTTCAAAAGTTCACAGTCGGATCAGAAAGTGTCTCAAAACCGCGGATGTATTATGTATTGTTTCCATTGTTTCAAATGAGACTGACAGTTTGCTTAATATGTCTAGTAATCTGACAAGTATACATTTCCCCGAGGTGGGGCCAATAAAATGCCCTTTTATATTGATCCCCTAATGATCTGAAGAAACAAATCCAGTCCCAACAACGTTTGCAGTGAACCTTGAAGTCAAATAAAAACGTGAACTCACCAAGCGAAGCCCAAATGCCAAGCACGGTCAACGCTTGGAAAAGGAGCGATTGTGCCTTCTTCATCTCTCAGGTCCAGATAGAAGATCAGCCAGATAAACTTCAGAGGAGAATTTAATACGACGCAAGCCTCTTTCGCTCTGTGACAGACACACAAGCTTGACTACGTCACGCACGCACGCACGCACGTCCAACGACACAAAGGCTGGAGGATGACGCTCTAAAGAACTCGTGCATCAAAAGAAAACAAACATACAAACAAAGAAGAATTCGTGCATCAAACACGTCTCAACGTCACGTGGAACATTTGGAAATTAGGGTCGTACTAGTGATGGAGAAACCTTAGCTTTCTGAAGCAGTAAATATATATCAAGCAACGTGTCGAAATGGTTCATTCAGTGTTATGAAGCATTTGCCACGAATCAGTGTGGTGAGTCACGACAGACGACACTGCTTCACCGCTGCTTTCTGTACCGCTGAAGCAAATGTGTTGAGATGGTTCCGTGCTACGAGGCATTTGACACAATTCAGTGTGGTGACATCTTCTGGACAAAAATATATTGAATTGTCATCTAACCAAATGACCAAGTGTCATCTGAACAATGAAACCTGTGGGTGGTATGGTGGTTATATACTATGTCTGATGTGCGAGCAGTAGTGGGTTTGACCACTAGCCTGAAATGTATTCTTTATTCTTCCCCCAGATTAATAAAAAAAATAAATAAATAATAATAATAATAATGAAAACAAACAAACAAAAAAAAGCTGTTGTGTTACTTTTAAATGAAATACGCAAATGCTTGTGCAATAGGGAACTCTTGATGGTAGGTGTATAGAATGCTAGTGACACTGGGATGGGGATTTGGGTGTTTCACACATTTTTATTTAAAAACAGAATCATCTCAGCAGCATTTGGTTTCAGCCGGTTCCTCTTTTTGCTAATGACCTCTCCAGCTTTTGACAATATTCTCTCACATGGCACGAACAAATATACAAACTGACAGATAGACAAACAAACACAAAAACTGACAAACAGACAGACACAAAAACAAACACAAAAACTGAGACACAAAAACTAAATTGTGTGTGTGTGGGGTGGGGGATGCGTGGGTGTGTGTGTGCGTGTACTATGGCGAGAGGCTGACGTGACTGACCTGAAAAGAAACTGCTTTTCTGTACTGTTTCTCTTTTTTATTTACCAGCTTTCAATTTAACATGTTTAACAATTGTACATGCAGTCTAAACATTAAGTATATGAAAATGTCTTGTAAACAGTAAGAATTCAAGTGTGAACATTTATAACAGCTAGTATGACTTGAACAACATTATACAAATCAATACGACGACTGTGCAAACATGTCATTGTAACACAAATGACATACGACTTGAACAGTACACTTCAAACAGACAACTTATTGTTCATGGCTGATGTGACATTATTACTTTTTGCTTTTTACTTCAATGTTTCTGTTTTTTGTTTTTTTTTTTCTTCTTTTTTTCAGAGCATTTTTTTAAATACATGCACGCACATATGCACCCCCACCACAGAGACACACACGCTAAAGCTATATTGCTCTTATGCCAATGAAGCGTTTAAGATTTTATGATGGCCGTAATGACAGAGAATAAAGCAAGCACATACAGAAAAATAGCGGTGGCCATTAAATGGTGATATTATAAGCCCCACTGTTGGATTATAATTTATGGTGAATGCTTTACCATCATAAAAGCTGTCAAAGAAATCACACACACACACACAGATACAAAATAACGCGACATACTAATTGCTAGATGCAGTCGGTGCCCAATCCACTCATTAAGTTCAGCCGTTTTGACAAGGTTAGAGCCGCTATCAGACTCCATCACGTTCATTTGTAGCGTTAGCCGCTAGCGTCAGCCAGTAGAAAGCAATAGAAGCACCCTCTCATGAAATCGTGAGGAAAGCGGGTGAAAGCCTGCCTGGAGGCCGCCAAGAGTCTACTTAATGTCGGGTGAAAGTTTGGCTAAGCTCCCTTAAGCCCGACTCCATCACGTTTGCTTGTAGCATTAGCCGCTAGCGTTAGCCTACTGGGCTGCTGTTTGCTTGATTTCCTGATAACCACGTGACTTCACATGTAAACACACTGACTGCTTTCTTAAAGGGGAACGAACGTAGCCGAACAACACAGCGTCAAAGCGGGATGAAAAGACTATATTCACTTGTTTTATTAAATGACCAAATTTACCGACATGGTCAAAATTACGTCGGTCATCGTGAAGAATTTTGGTAACGGTCAATTTTTGGTAAACCGCCTGGCTCTGCGGAAAACTCATTTGGGTACAATGCAACAGGTATCTGGATCTGTCAGGACATCTGGTATTGAATGAAAGAGCTACTATTCGTCTATGTACTGCCCAAAAATTATTTATTTTCTTTATGGTACAACAGACGTTATGGCCAACACATATCAAGGGGACGCCGCGTCCCCGATTTTACTACGCAGAGTGTAAAGAGTTCATTCTTGGATAATTGTGAAAAAGTGATCATCCGGGATGGAGGATCGAGCCGCTACTCCTCCGCATTGTGAGGAGCCAGCTGAGGGGGTTCGGCCATCTGGTTTGGATGCCTCCTGAACGCTTGTCCAAAAAGAATATACAAAGAATATTTTATTTAAGGCCAAAATTGAGTTTTTAAATATTCTATTGTATTTTTCTTGGTCTAAGCTGTTTTTTTTTATTATTATTATTATTATTTTTTTTTATAAGATTGAAATGAAAACTGTTTGTGGTCTTGCGCCTGTCCTTCACCACAAAAACCGGCGTTACTTTGGTCTCAACATTCGTAGGGACGATATAACAGCATAACTTGCATGTAGGTACACTTTTTGCTGGGGACGGGACATCAATTAGACCAAACAGATTGGATGAAGGGGGCAAAGGGCCACATTTCTCATGTATATGAACCTAATTAATTAATAGGCAAAATGATCAATGCAAAATAAATCCTTATCTTCTGATAATAACTTTTACGTGCATTGGTTCAGATGATACACTGTTCGATTCAAACCTTTGTTTTCAAAAAATACTAAAGAAACATTTTGAAAACTTCCTGAATAAATGTCTGGTTTTTATTAGCAAACATAAACATAATGAAAATGATTCACTTAATAATGGTAGGGTCAATTCTATCCTTACAACATATGGAACTATTGAAAGATCTAAATTCTCTATATAACTGAACATTATATCATGCAAAAAAGGTAAGGCTAATTAAAAGTTTGTGGGGACAATTTTAGCATCCTGAAAAGTTGGTAGTGTTATGTACCTACCGTCCCTATGCAAACCTACGCCCTTTTTGTAAAAGTCCTCCTTATTTTCCTTTACTTTAAAAAAAAATCTCTCCGCCTCAATGGAGAGGATTGCTTCAATTAGATCGTTCTGTGTTCTGTTTGACATGCCAGAAAACACAGTGGACGTGTCCAAATGTCTAGCTAACCTTTCATCTTTCTCAGCAAAACCATGTAATCGTTCTACATATATGCCACGTTTAGAAGAGCTTACACGCTTTCACCACGAAATGTTAACTCCTGTTTAGCTAGGATGCAGGTTGCATTAATGAGGTCTTTCAAACTCTTTCGGTTTTCTTTTACCTTAGCCTTGAGGATGCTACCGTTGAGCTTCCGCTGTTCTTCAAAGCCAAATCGATCCTTGAGCTTCCAAAAGTTTTTAAAGCAATCAGGCTTTGAATGTGAGTGGTCGAGCTCTCATGTTTGCTGAGGCTTCGTGGTAGTTTTTTAATGTCACAATATCTCGTGTTAGTCCAGACATTGGCACAAGTTGAGAAGAAAAGGCAGGGAAAGCAGCAAAGGCGATTTTTCGAAGGACAGCCACATAGCCAGTCTTTTCCGGTGTACCAGTCCGTTTGAAAAGCGCGAGTTATCTTCTGTCCCGTAGTTTGAAGCAAACCTTTTAGCTCCGGTGTTGTGTTAACCGCGTCCACTTTTAACGGAAAGTCTAGTTTCACGTACGCCCCTTTGCAGTGCGGCAGAGTACTATCTGCCGCAGCCTGTGCCTTTTCACTGCGGTTTTATTTCCCATCAGCAAAACTAAATATGTCGCTAACAAACATTAAACTTTAAGGGATAAAGACATTAGCCAGACTGTGGAAAATCAGGTCAAATAAACGTATGTGGAAACATTATAATGGCGACATGCAGATGTACGGCAACCAGCACGCTCCAATTCCATGTATCAACCCGGTTTGTTATGGATTGCGCAATCAGAGGTGAGGCTTTACTCGTTGCTGCCGCACCTCTCGTTTCATTTCTTTATTTGAACAGGAAATAGGCAAATTCAGCGATTTTGACTATAAAAATGTTTGAAATGATTCATACATAAAGAGCAATGGACAAATATGAATAAAAAATCAATGCTATAATTACTTTTTTGTCATGATGACAGGTGAGGCAGAGCCTCCCCTGACCGCACGTCACTGAATTATGCAAAATACGCATAAGACTTTGGTGAAACTGTATTTAAACATTTTAGCAACTCGTTTAGCTCAACAAATACACTGGATGGCAATATTTAGTCACAATATACAAACTATGTCAGGAGTCTTGTATGTTGTGAAGACAACGTACAAATGAACGTAAGGCACAAATGGACCCGCACGAAAAAGGAAACTACGGCGTCCGTCGAGGGACAAATGTAGTCATTGGCTTGATAATTTAATACTCGCCATTGACACCTTGTGGTGTATTTAAATCACTACCTAACATAGTTAAAGAGTGACACTGTGGAAGTACAGCAGTGTACTCATGTGACATCGCCGCCCTGCGACATCAACAACAATGGCGAGCTACTAGTTACTTTTTTGATTTAAAATTTTGCAACTTGTATTAAAATGAAAACATTAAGAGGGGTTTTAAGATCAAATGATTATAACTCGTACTAGAATTTATCGTTTAAGAACTACATGTCTTTCTATTCGTGGTACCCTTTAAAGTGGCAGCAGGGCACTCAGAATAGGAATGTATCTATCTGCCTGCCTGTCTTTTGGCCTGCCTGCCCATCTATCTGCTTGCCTGCAGCCCTGCCCATCCTAATAACTGTTGTTCCAATTATCTGCTCAATTGCTTACCCCCAACAAAACAGTTTAAAAAAAAAATTAAAAAAAAAAACAGCATATATGAATGTATATGTAATATAAATAAAGTTTTTTTTTTCTGTTTTAAAGCCATTTGGGAACTTTCAATACCACAGTATGTAGTTTTGTTATACATACACTACCGTTCAAAAGTTTGGGGTCGCTTTGACCCCAGACTTTTGAACCGAATTGTACATAATGAAAAATCCCATATGATACACTATGATAGACAACTTTGAGTGTAGGCTAAAACATGATGTTCTTAGTTTTTTATCAACTTCAGCTTTGGTGACAAAGCATTACATTTTATTATTATTATTTTAACTTTACTTTCTGCCCAACGGCACTCACAGGGGGAATAAACAATACGCTTAGTCCCGTGTTTGGGTTGTATTTAGAAAAGAAACCAGCAATCTAGTTAAAATACATGAACAAAACCAAAAACTGCGAGCACGACGCAATTCAGACATTGTTATAAAGTACGTTGTTTCCATCTCGTGGTCAAATATCAAAAGCGCAACCAACGTTTTATTTCAGGTGCGATCGTAACGTTGTTCATCTCCCGTTGTCCTATGGCTCAAAAATTACGCACCCTACGAAATTAAAATGTTAAATCCAAATCTGTTTTTTTAATGATTTGTTTTTTAAATGATGAAACAACATGTTATTTATCAATCGAACCCTTTTTTATTTAACCATGTATCCACACATGACAAAAAGTCATTCACCAATGAAAATGACTCTTTATTTAATATCAACGTTATTATGATTATTATACCACATTAGATATGTGCAAGATAATATAAATTTAACATCACAAACAATAAAATATTGTCGAAATGATAATAACAAAAAAAGTGTAGAACATTCTACTTGTGACGATTTGGCTCAGACGTGCTGATCACTACAGCGGCTCTGGTTAGAGAGCACAGGAAGATGAAAACAAATTATTTTGTGGGGCTCATGTGCAGGTGTGCATACATGTACACACATTTAGTATCTGGTAAATAACGTAGACTACAGAAATATAGTCAACATTCACTGACCTCTTAATGTGTTAGTTTATTAAACATTAAACAACATCATTTTAACTATAAACCAACTTCAGTGAACATTTGCACGCCATCTCCCTTCAAACCACTACATTCACTGTTGACACATTCATTTGTTTTGATATGATGCTAACAGTAGGGAGACCATATATTGATTCCCCCAAAAAGAGAACACTTGGCCCGGCCTTGAGTCACTTGAATTTTACTCGATGTTCACTCAAAGATGCCTATATAACGTTAATATATGGCGGAAAACACAGACAAGACTGAAAAAGCAGTTTCTGCTCTTGCACCCTTCTTTAAAATAAACTGTAGCATTTTGAGCCAAAAGAACCGATGTGTTTGATAGAACAATATGTCTATATGCTGCCATAGCAGATTCATGGTGCATTAAGCCCCCGAACTATTTTTAGTTGGTCCGTTTTACCCTGGAAACCCCCGTTTACAGACGTCGCGCAACCGTTTTTGTTTCTGCCAAGCCATAAAAAGAAAGTAATTATATTTATTATCCAAAATGTCTGCCATTTTGAGTTTAGAATCATTAAACTGTGTCTAATATTTCGTTTAAGAAAAACGACTTAAAAAAAATATTTTTAATTTTTTATTATCTTAATATTATTATTGAATATATTTATTTTAATTTTGAATCATTTTTAAACATGACATATTTTAAACTTTTAATTACATTACGTCACAATGAAAACAATTGGCGTCTGTAAATAAGTCACAGATATCTACCTCATAACTATCGCTTAACTGTATTTGTTTGTTACTGTCGCATTTTCCCCGTTATGTTAGATGATTCATAATCGATCCAAACAAAGAAAATTAGGGGGGGGGGGGGGACGTTTAAAAGGGTAAATATATGAAAAAGAAAATCTCGACTACTCCTTGATGTCCGTGATTTCTGCGTGGCGATTCTTGTTATATTACCATGTTTTACCCATAAAATCCGCCAAAAAAACAGCTGTGGCCATTCACAGCTCTGTCTTGACACTTGGTGATACATGCTACATGGAGTTTTCGGATCGATAAATGAAAGTACACGATAAGATCTCGTTAAAGTCATGGCGTCTGTAATTCTGCTGTCGCGTTCTCTCACCTCCAGATAGGCTTCCGCTGTTTAAAAAAAAAAAAAATTTTTTTTTTTTTTTAAAATGGCCACCTGTTCAAATTTTTTCTTCCCCCAGAAAATTGAGATTTTAAGCTTTCCAATGATGTATCACACATGCATATAGGTCAATTTTGAAATTTGGCCAAATTGGGGGTCTCGGAGCAGAACTTCAAGTCATCTGAGTGTTTTGCGCCATATTTATAATGTGCCTCCTCCGTTTGGATAGAAAAAAAAAATAGTTTTATTAAAATATATTTTAAATATATAATATACTGTATATATATCTACTGTACAGTATATGTTATACAACCAAAGAAAATTTCAAATTCTCAGAGGTTACTCGAGAGGCTTCATTCTTCCTAAAGAAAGAAAGAAGAAAAAAAAAAAAAAGCAGACAATAAATATGCAAAAAAGAAAAAAAAAAAGAATGAATAATGATGAAAGAAATATATATATATATATAATGCAGATCCATGGACCCGGTTTTCTGACGGGCCGCCTCGTCCTGCTCGGCGTAGCTCTTGGGGCAGTAGGAAGCCATGCGTTCCAGGTTGGTGGCAGCTACTGCCATCTGGAATTTGTCGTAGATGTAGATCAGAGGCAGCGAGTCCACGTCCTGCCACTGGTGGTTGTCGGTGTTGTGGCGGGTGGTGACAGTCTTTAGCCTGTCGTCTTTGCCCATCTCCAGGGGCGTTCGCGCTGTCACACAGACGTAGCGGTCCTCAGAGCTTGCCGCGTAGACGTTGCACACGATCTTTGGCGCCGACTCCAGGTTGTGTCACTTGTCTATTTTCATTATTTTGGTAGACCTCTGACTCCATGAGAGTCAAATGCGTTGTCATCTATTGATGGAGCTGGTTTATGGTCATCTGGAGTTCTATCAAACACTGAACATCCAAGAGTATCGGTGCTCGGTTAAGCATGCTCGTTCTCCTTGCTTGCTTGTGATGTTAAACCACGATGTTTCTGCATACCGCTGTAGTCTTCTTTGACGTTGATAGTATTTGGACACTGATGAAGAAGAGATGTGCGTCCGTTTGATAGTATATTTGCCTTGTATACATTTACATCCGAAGGCTTGTGGACTGTTCCTAGGCACACATCTCCAACGATGACCCACCCCAGGTCCAGCCGTTGTGCATAAGGAGCATTATTTGGTCCGTTGATCTGTTCTCTTACTTTGTGCACTCTTAAGATGTCTCTTCCTAAAAGCAGAAGAATGGGAGCGTCGTGATCGACAGGATACAGTTTGTTGGCAATTGGCTGTAAGTGAGCGTGGTGGAGTGCAATATTTGGAGATGGAATTTCAGTCCTGTCGTCTGGTACCATCTCACACTCGATTAAAGTGGGCAAAGGAAGTTGTGATTTCCCATCCATAGCCTCCAGTATGAAATTCGATGCTCGTCGACCTGCTGTCTCTTGTATACCTGAGCATGTTTTCAGTGTGTATGGCATCATCTGAGAGTTTACACTGAAAATTTCAAAGAATTCAGTCTTAGCAAGAGACTTGTTGCTCTGTTCGTCCAACACAGCATACACTTTAACAGCTTTCTCTCGTTGACCAGCTTCACTAAGCAGATCTTGGAACATGAACGTGAGCCATTTTCGCTTCCACAAATCTTCGTACACATGGAGTTGACTGAGGATGATGAGCTTTCACTTTGCTCCCCGCTGTCGTCTTTGTTGGTTGTAGTCTGGTGTGTAGCTTCAGCCGGTGGACCAGGGTGCAGAGCTGATATGTGTCTTTCACTATTACACTCAATATGTTAGGGTGCGCTGGGAAGTGGACCCCAAAGCAGACAAGGGTGGCTGTGGTGATTTTCAAAAGTTTATTTGAGCACAAGTCGCAGCACCGCACGTGCACTTGGCGTGTAGCTGGCAGGTGTTGACAGGAGCTCAATCAGGCGTCGGTACAATTCAGGGAGCAGGCACGGGGAATCCTGGGACGGAACAAGAGGTCTGATTAGCCGGGTAAGAATTAATGTGGTAAATACCTGAATGCTGGACTTCACTGACGGGATTACTGAAAGTTTGGTCTGGCGACGAGCGGCAACGACGAGCTGGCTTATAAAGGCGGCTGATTTCGATGGCTTGCAGCTGTCGGCGTCTTCGCCCGTCTGGTCTCCAGCCTGCAATCAAGGAGCCCTAACAGTCCCCCCCCCCCCCCCCCCCCCCACGGGCGACACAAGGCGCCCGAGGCACGCGATCGGGATGGGCGCGATGGAAGTCGCGTATCAGGGACCTGCACAACACCTGCCTGGCTGGGATCCAACTTCGCTCCTCAGGCCCATAGCCCTCCCAGTCGACGAGGTACTGTACCCCACGGCCACGACGGCGGACGTCCAAGAGACGTCTCACTTTGAAGGCTGGGTGCCCGTCAATTAACAATGGAGGAGGGGGAGTCTGCACCGGAGGGGACAACGGGCATGACGAGACCGGCTTTACCTGGGAAACATGGAAGGTGGGATGGACACGCAGAGACCTGGGGAGCTTGAGGCGGACTGAGCAGGGATTCACTACCTTCTCTACTTCAAAGGGGCCGACAAAACGTGGGGCCAGTTTCCTGGAATTAACTCTTAGTGGCAAGTGTTTTGAGGAGAGCCATACCTTCTGCCCCACAGAGTAGACAGGGGCTGGTGTACGGCGACGGTTGGACTGGGCCTGGGAACTTTCGGACGAGCGGATTAGCGCAGCGCGTGCTCTCCTCCAAACCTTGGTGCACCGGTTGATGTGCCTTTGCACCGAGGGAACCGCTATGTCCTGCTCTTGGGATGGGAACAAGGGGGGCTGTTAGCCCAGTGAGCACAGGAAGGGGGACATGCCTGAGGAGGCGTTCGGCAGGGTATTATGGGCATATTCGACCCAGGAGAGGTGGTCGCTCCAGGAATTGGGACAGGACTGTGCGACACAGCAGAGTGCTGCTTCCAGCTGTTGGTTTGTGCGTTCACACTGGCCGTTGGTTTGAGGATGGTAACCTGAGGAGAGACTCACACCAACGTCCAGAGCTGCGCAGAAAGCCCTCCACACCTGCGAGGTGAATTGGGGACCCCTATCAGACACAATATCAGACGGGATGCCATGCAGGCGGAAGACATGCTGGACCAGCAGTTCTCCGGTCTCCTTCGCCGATGGGAGTTTGCGAAGCGGGATGAAATGGGCCCCCTTGGAAAATCTGTCAACCACAGTGAGTATTACGGTGTTACCTCGGGAAGGGGGGAGACCGGAGACAAAGTCCAGGGCGATATGGGACCACGGGCGGCTAGGGATGGGAAGAGGGCGAAGCAGGCCAGAGCTGGGTTTGGTCGAGGTCTTGTTGCGGGCGCAAACGTGGCAAGCAGTGACAAAAGCCCGTGTGTCCTCAGGCATTGTGGCCCACCAGAACCATTGGCGCAACACAGCGAGGGTCCTGCGGATACCCGGGTGGCAGAACAGGCGAGACGACTTGGCCCACTCCAGCACCTGTTGCCGGACTGATGCGGGAACAAACAAATTAGCCTGAGACCCCTGCCGGGGGTCCGGGTGCTCCCCAAGGGCTTCCTTAACCTTGGACTCCACCTCCCATTCCACTGCAGCAAGAAAACAGGTGGAAGGGAGAATGGGGGCCGGGTCCACCCTGGTCTCACTAGGCAGGAACTGGCGGGATAGGGCATCTGGCTTGATATTACGTGCCCCTGGGATATAGGAGAGAGAGAAATTAAAACGTTCCAAAAACATAGATCCTCCGGGCAGCCTTGAGGTACTCCAGGTTTTTGTGATCAGTCAAAACGATGAAAGGCTGGCGAGCTCCCTCCAGCAGGTGCCGCCACTCCTCCAGGGCAAGTTTAACAGCCAGCAACTCGCGGTCCCCAATGCTATAGTTTTGCTCGGCGGGGGTTAGTCTGCGGGAGAAAAATGCACTGGGGTGCACCTTGCCATCGCCAGTCTGTCGTTGGGACAAGACTGCTCCCACGCCCATTTCAGAGGCATCCACCTCCACAATGAACTGTAAGGCAAGGTCAGGATGTGCCAGCACGGGGGCTGAAGTAAAGCGTTGCTTAAGGTACCTGAAGGCAGCGTCAGCAGAGTCAGACCAGCGAAACGGTGAAACGGTCGATGTGAGGGCCGTTAGCGGTGCTGCGACCCTGCTGTAATTCCTGATGAACCCCCGATAAAAGTTTGCGAACCCGAGGAAACGTTGGAGTTGTTTCCGATCGGTGGGCCGTGGCCACTCTACCACTGCGGTTAGCTTACCAGGGTCCATGCGGAGTTCACCCTTGGCAATGACGTAGCCCAGGAATTTGGTCTCTGGGACGTGGAACTCGCACTTTTCTGCCTTCACAAACAGACGGTTTTCCAGGAGTCTTTGGAGCACCTGGCGTACGTGCTGCTCGTGCTCTGTGAGGTTAGGAGAGAAAATCAGGATGTCATCAAGATAAACAAAAACAAACCTGTTGATCATGTCTCTCAGCACGTCATTGACCAGGTTCTGGAAAACCGCCGGGGCATTAGTGAGTCCAAAAGGCATGACGAGATACTCAAAATGGCCCAGGGGAGTGTTAAACGCGGTCTTCCACTCATCTCCCTCTCTGACACGGACCAGATGATAAGCGCTGCGTAGGTCGAGCTTGGTGAATATACGCGCGCCATGGAGGGGTGTGAACGCCGAGTCCATCAGGGGGAGTGGGTACGTGTTCTTAATGGTGATTTTGTTGAGGCCACGGAAATCAATGATGGGCCTCAATGTGCCATCCTTTTTCCCCACAAAGAAGAGGCCGGCGCCGACCGGGGATGAGGACGGACGAATTATACCTGTGGCCAAGGACTCTGATATAGGACTGCAGCACCTCCCTCTCAGCTTCCGAGATCTTATAAATGCGCTCCTTTGGCAGGGCGGCGCCAGGAAGTAGGTCTATGGCACAGTCATAAGGGCGGTGGGGGGGCAGGGCCACTGCTCGGTCTTTACTGAAGACTAGGCTCAGGTCATGGTAGCACTCAGGGACTGATGAGAGGTCTAGCTGGTCTGGGTTCTGGACAGGATAGGCCGGAGCTAGGGCAGATTTTAAACAATTTTTATGGCAAAAGGCACTCCATGCAGTGAGCTTGGGATGGGTCCAATCCTCCGCTGGGCTGTGAGTCTTGAGCCAGGGTAGGCCAAGAACCAGCGGCGTGTGAGGGCAATCGATTACTAATAGACTGAGTACCTCTTGGTGGTTACCCGATAGAAGAAGGTGGACAGGGTCGGTTTGCTCCCCCACACTAAACAGCACCTGTCCATTGAGTGCGATGGTCTTTAACGGGACAGGTAACGAGCGCGTTCCGACGCCCAGCTGTTTCACCAACCTGCGATCAATAAAACTTTGATCAGCACCACAATCAACAAAAGCCTTCACTCTGCAGGACTGGTCTTTCCAAGTAAGTGTGGCGGGGAGCTGGAGCCGAGCTGAGGAATTGTTAAACGCATGACTCACCAGTATTTCCTCACCTACTGGTGAGCCTGCCCGTTTCCCGGACGCACCGGACAATGGCGGAGGAAATGCCCTGCTTGGCCACAGTAGATGCATAGCTGGGCAGCGAGCCTACGTGTGCGTTCCTCCTCAGTGAGCCTGGCTCTCCCTAGCTGCATGGGCTCGGGGCTCTCAGCAGAGGGCAGTGTAGAGGCGACGATGTGTGGGGAATACCCGGAAGTAGGGCCATACTCTGGGCAGCGGGACAGTGAAACTTGAAAGGCGGCGGCTCGCTGCGTTGACGTCGTCTTTCGCGAAGTCGATTGTCGATTCGAATCGAACGATCGATGAGCTGATCGAGATTCCCTGGCTCGTCCCTGGAAGCCAACTCGTCCTTGAGCGATTCGCTGAGTGCGCCGGTGAAGACCTCTTGAAGCGCGGCGTCGTTGAATTGGCTCTCAGCTGCAAGCGTGCGGAACTCCACGGAGAACTCTGCGACGCTGCGCCCCCCCTGACGGATGGACATTAGGCGTTTGGCGGCTTCCTTACCACGGACCGGGTGGTCGAAAACTTTGCGCATCTCGGCTGTGAAGCAGTCATATGAGGCGCACGCCGCCGAGCCCTTGTCCCACTCAGCTGTGGCCCAGGCTAAAGCTGGACCGCGAAGGCACCCGATCAGGTAAGCGATCTTGGCCCGCTCGCTGCCGTATGTTTGTGGCTGTTGATCGAACACGAGACCGCACTGCACTAAAAAGGCACGACAAGAGCCCAAGTCGCCATCGTAGGGGGCAGGGGGTGGCACGTGCGGCTCGCGAGGCGTTGGGGAGATGAAGTCTCGGCGGGGTGGTGACGTCGGATGCAGGGGAAGCGGCGTGAACTGCGCCTGGAGAGACTGTAGTGCCTCAGAAATTTCTCCTACCTTTTGGTAAAGATATTCGAGGGCTTGAGCGTGTCGATCAACGGCGGGGGGTGACGGGGAAGCATAACTCGGATCCATGTCCGCGGGGTCCGTGATGGCCAGACCAAGCTGTTAGGGTGCGCTGGGAAGTGGACCCCAAAGCAGACAAGGGTGGCTGTGGTGATTTTCAAAAGTTTATTTGAGCACAAGTCGCAGCACCGCACGTGCACTTGGCGTGTAGCTGGCAGGTGTTGACAGGAGCTCAATCAGGCGTCGGTACAATTCAGGGAGCAGGCACGGGGAATCCTGGGACGGAACAAGAGGTCTGATTAGCCGGGTAAGAATTAATGTGGTAAATACCTGAATGCTGGACTTCACTGACGGGATTACTGAAAGTTTGGTCTGGCGACGAGCGGCAACGACGAGCTGGCTTATAAAGGCGGCTGATTTCGATGGCTTGCAGCTGTCGGCGTCTTCGCCCGTCTGGTCTCCCAGCCTGCAATCAAGGAGCCCTAACACAATACACTTTACAACCACCTTACAGTCTTTTGGGGCCTCCTCCCACGTGAAGTGCAATCGAACTCTGGCGACACCTGCATGCAACGTTGACGCCCTGGGTCAAACATTAGGGTCAAGGGTCAAAGGTCAGGAGCGATGCGGCCTCTGTCTTCAAATTGCAAAAAGTTGACTGATTTGTAGCATTCTGCCCTACTGTTAAAGACGCTCTCTCTGATTGGTCATCAGTCCAGAGTGTGGGGTGGTACCCCAACCCTGCTCTGATTGGCCAGTTCTTCCGGTCTGCAATCTGTGACCGAACCCACTCGGATTGAACATCCCCTCCAGGGTGGCAGCTATGAGTTTTTTGTAAAACAGTTTATGAATGAGTTGAAAGTGTATTTAAACAATGAGCACTAATTCCAGTTACTTACTGCACTTTAGGCCCACATAGTCTAGTCAAATCATTTTCTCCATCTTGTTTTGCGCGTTAAAGACTAACAGATGAATGTGAGATTATCCCACTTACTTACTTCAGTAAATATTGCCATTTGTTCTTATTAAGCACATACATCTAAACGTTGGTCATTTTTTACCTAAATCAAGAAAAATCTGCTTTCAAATAATGTTTTGAACCATATTTATTCTGGAATTAAGAATATTTATAACATTTCAAAGCTTTTTAAATTTATTTTAAGGAGGTGTGTTTTTGGCCAATGTAAAAGAATCCTAAATGCCTTTGTTAGGTGAATTTTCCCCCGCAGAATATATAAAATACGTATACACAGATGAGCTCATTCATTCATATTTTAGGTCCATTTGTGTGTTGTCTTTTCTGTGGTAGTTGCAGGCGGTTGAATACGGCTGTTTGAATGTTAGAATAGAATAGGCTCTGTCATTCAAATAGTACAATGACATTAAAAATAGCAACACCCTACTAGTGCATCACACAATAAATTAATGTCAATAGTACATAAATAAATAATATACACTAGTACTACCTAAAAATAAATTTAAGTGTACGAAGGAGGTAGTGTTGATGTTAAAATAAATAAAATGATAGCCGACTCCTGAACTAGGCCAATAGCAAACTGCAATATGCAAGTGTTAATCAGATATACAAGTGTTAAGAAACTAGTATTCCATTAGAAGTAAGTTACTAGGTTTTAAATTTTCATTCACGATGTCATTCTGCCCAACAGGTAACAAGTTAACTCTGGGTGGCCTTGGCATCTTTCCATTCTGCAGGGTGGTTGAGCATCTGTTCAGAGGCTGCGGGAGGGCGGGACCAAAGTTCGACGTTGTTTCCTTCAAGTGGCGTCGTGGTCCGAAGCGCAGCATTATAGATTTCTTCATTACTGTTTTAGCTGTTGTGTTGTCTTGGCCTATTTTTTCCCCACTTTCAATTATGGGCATTTGGACTTTTCCCAATTTCTGTATGCCTTAAATGTATTTGTTATTACACTCAAATTCCAGTTTTTTTTTTCTTGTATTTAAATAAAGGAGATATAGTACACAGTAAAAGTTAAGCAGCCTGTATTGAGTCTTAAATAAGTTTAATGATAAGCAAGTGTTTTGCAGATATTGACGTGTTGAGAAATAAGGACTAGGTTTTTAATTTTCTGTGAGCACTCATTGGGAAAGTGCACAATATACAGGACTATATGCTATGCCGAGCAATATGGTTATTTGTGTGTGTAAAAAGAAGTAGCTGAGACATGAAGTACATCTCAATATGTTTTATTTTACAAGGTCATTGACCGCCTCCTTAAAATTTACAAAGTTTTCAAAAGACCTGCCAGAAAGTCCTTTGGACGTGGACGCCTTGACCATGTAGGTCTTTTTTTTTTTTTTTTTTATCAATATTTTTTGTGACCCTGTGCAGATTGGGCAAAAAGCGCACAGGCGCGTAGTATTTTACATTGCCAGTCTTCATCATCACCTTGTGGTGGTGGTGCTTGTTGTTGTGCTGCTGCTACTGCTGCTGAAGATGGTGTATTTGCTACAGCAGGTCATGTTGATAATGCTGCTAATGCTGATGCACAAGCTGACGTGAGGGGCGTAGCTGGTGCAACTTTGCCTTTAGCTTGCTACAGAACAAAAAATAAATATCACGGGTAAGCCCTGAAATGCATTAAAACACTGGCAAAGGAAATTATGTTATTTTTTTATCGACCTACTGACCTCCTCCTCCTTTGTGAGGATGTACAGTCGAAATCGCTTAACGTGACATTGATGTCCTACTCTGTCATCAGTAGCCACTGACGCACGAAGCAGAAGGCTTCCTGGACCATCTTCCATTCTTCTGCGCTTTTGGCGAGATCGTTACGGAAGAACTTGGAGAGGTCATAAAACTGCCACATCTCCTCGAACGTGAAGGACCGGAAGCTGCCATGCCCGCAGATGGCCCGGTCGATGTTCTGCTCCAAGTGGCATGACACCGGAGGGAACATATCCACGTAGCGTAGAAGCTGCTCCTTCAGCCACCACTCCCCAGTTTTGGTGTCGCACCTTCCCATCTGTCGTCGCCTCTCCTTCACGTGGCTATCGAGGAGACTTTTTAAGAGAGCATGCAGTAGTTGTTTTAAACTGATTTTTTTATTTTCTTTTGGGTAACAAAGACACACATCAATTTCTTATTTATACTCACTACTTGACATAGCAGACATCTTCCTCCATAAGCCACAGAAGGTCTTGCCTTTGTATTTCCCAAAGGTCACCGTGAGCTGGCCAAGGATCTGCTGGTCTGTTGGAGCTGCGGTGACGGCATGGCAGTTTTTCCTAGCTGTCAGGCGTAAAAAAACATCAGACAAGAAGAAATAATGTAGTTCAATTCATTTTTTAAATGAAGGAGATGTTGTTGTTTTTTTAAAAGGCATCCAGAACAATACCTTGTTTGTACATGTACTTCTCAGGCGCAGTTTAGGCAGCAAAGCATGGTGGCCGGTCATCGCTTCTGATGTACACTGAGAAACACAAAGGCAAGTGTCAACACAAAAAAGCAGGACATGACACGGAGGAAAAATTCTAGATGATAGTAATAATAAAATTGCATTTTTGTTGGTTGTGAAGACGATGCCTCCATTCCTAGCTGGCAATTAGAAAAACAAAAATGACGATGTTCAGAGATGCTAAAATGTTGAGAGGGGTGTCTTGAGTTCATCTAATTCCCAAATTCCAAATAAAAACGAACTTATTGGGGAAAGTGCAAAATTGGCCCACTTACAAAATGATGACGTCTATGTAGTACAGTATGTAGAAAGTGACCTTATCCAACATTGGGGCTTCTTCCCCTTCACATGGAAGAATCATGTTTATGGGTATGGTTCCCTTTTAAGATCTTATACTTCTGACAAACATTTCCGATGACCCTTTCAACATGGATTCTCAAATGTGCTGACAGCGGCCTTTTGTAAATGCTGGGAGTTTGACATCTGAACACTACATGCCCACACATTCTTGCATGTCAAAACCTCTGTCAGCCAAGACATTGTCCCCAGGTAACAAATATTTAAAAAACAAAAAAATCACTGTTCAGGGTTATATGTTTGTCACTTGTACGCCCTCCCCAGCCTTTTGATAAGAAACAAATGGCTCCCTTGGGTGTAATACATATTAAATACTTCATAGTGTGGTGGTGCTTGTAGCTGGAAAACATTTGGGCACGTGCTTTCAGATTTGATGAGTTTTCTGTGAAAATTTCAAAACGGTCAATAATCACAGTCTGTGTCACATCCTGATTGGTGTTGTGCGTCTCATCCTCCGTGATTAGCTGATCACCTTTTTCTCCAGCTTCATGTGTCCCCTCTTCAGTCTGTAGCTGACCACTTTCTTCTCCAGCGTCAGGTGTCCCTTCCTCATTCTGTTGGTGACTGTTTATTTCACCAGGCTCAGATGGTCCCTCCTTGGTCTGCAGCTCTTCAATGTTTGCATCCTGCTGGACCCCCATCTCTGGTGCTTGCAGTGTCTCTTTCCGTAGCTGCTCACGTTCGTCTTGCAGAGCGTGCAGTGTTTGTCGGTGTAACAGATGTGTGTCCCAGATGTAGGGGTGGTGCCCAGTCTGGGTCAGTCTCCCTCATTTCATAAGCTGGTTCACCTGCAATCACAGGTTTTATTTAGAAAGCTAGGCAAGATTGGATATTTCCATGGCATTTCACTTTCGTAAACACTTAATCAGACATGCTACCATCCCATCAGATCATCAGAATTTATAAATCAAGCCGGATGCAACGGACAGGACGTGAAAAGTGGACATGTCCGGGCAAAGAGGACGTTTGGTCATCCAAGCAAACAGTCATGGCCGATAAAAACTAGATCACGATTGTGTACGATCGGGGAAAAAAATGGACCCAAGAAGACATCATCACAACTGTTTCTCCACCAAGCATTGTGAGGAATGTTCACAGTCTATGTGCAGCGACATTAATTCACTTTACAACGCATACTCACATCATCAATGAAGGAGCCGACGTACACTGCTGGCCAAAAGTATTGGCACCCATGCAATTCTGTCAGTTAATGCTCAATTTCTCCCAGAAAATGATTGCAATTACAAATGCTTTGTTAGTACTGCTTTGTCATGTACGTGTACAATCATTTAGTTTATTTTTTTTTTGTCTGTGAATTTCAATCTGTTTGTCACTAGTAAACATACACTCCATTTGAACAAGGAGGGGGACAGCGAATACGTTCGTTCGCTTCCAGCCCTTCCAGTTCAAATGGAGTGGAGGTTTAAGTGCTGTCAATGGCAACACTTGGTCACTTTTCAGTTTTAGTCGATTTCAGCGACGCCGTTGGACAAAAGCGGTGGTGTTTTGCCTTAAGGCAGACACACACCCAAATAGTGCTGTAAAATCACGATGGTCGCCTGCAGATGGATAAAACATTTGTTTCCAGCGGCTGTGTGAAGGATTAAAAGTAACAAGGTAATGAATCCAGTTGTGGCTAAACAATAGGATAGGATCAAGGCCGGCCCAGCCTATACGCAGACTATGCAGCTGCTTAGGGCCCCTGACCACTCGGGGGCGGGGCCCCAATCTGGAAACCTCATTTTATAGGTTGTTAATAGGGCATCGTGAATAATGTGGGGCGCATTGCCGTTGATCTATGCAAACATCCATTTTCTTGTCATTACAATCTGGCAACCTGGGGAGTGACGTTAAACCTGCTTTGCGATGATTGGTGCTCAAACTTGCTTGGAAAATAGATGCACGGATATGTGGAAGAGAATTTATCCCTCTGGAGCAGAGAAAGGAAAGAAGAAAATCGTAGAAGAAAAGAAACAACAGTATAGTGCTGCAACGATTAATCGATGAACTCGAGTATTCGATTAGAAAAAACATTCGAATTAAATGTTGTTGCTTTGAGTATTTGTTTAATGAAAGTGGCATTGTAATGGTTTATTTTGAAATTGTTTGCATTTACTTTTATTGATTAGGGTGGATGCACTGCCCTCTGGTCTGCCTCTTTTTACATGGCTGAATCCAACTGCTCCCTGTTAAGACCAACGTGAGCTAAGTTTTTGTTTGAGCTAATGTTTTTTTAATGTATTCATAATTTAGTTTATAGGTATATTTAGCCGTTTTTTGTGGGAATATGTGTCTGAATCATTTGTTAAGAGCATTGTGAAAAAAACTTCAGCATTTTATAGCATTTAAGCTAGCTGACTTTTTCTATGCAAGTTAGCCAATTGTTCTTTTGTTGTACATAGATCCTCATTAAAAAAAAAAAAAAATAATTATACTCTTTGAGGCTGAGCTCAGGTATTTTAATTTTTCATGTTTCTAATCCGATTACTCGAATATTCCAACTGACTGGTCCATCAATTAATCGATTACTAAAATATTCTATAGCTGCAGCCCTACAACAGTATCGCGGTAATTGAGCATGTTGTTTATGTTGTTGTTGTTGTTGTTGTTGTTGTGCAAGACACTCCGACTTGAACGCTGTTGTCAGCTGAGCTTGTCAATATGTCGTACTGGTAATTGCCATTAGCTGCAGGGCAAAAGCCTGGAGCGAATCAAGTAAAGCGGAGCAAGCTGTCACCTGTCGGCAACGGCAAATGTAC
>NW_026651628.1:12500-72747 GCF_030265065.1 Corythoichthys intestinalis | reverse complement strand
AGGTGAGCCTAACCTCCAAAATGAAGACTGTGTTGAGATGGGGGGACGTCGAGGTCGCTTGAACGACCTCTCCTGCACCTCCCTTAGACGTTACATCTGCAAGCGATGCCAAGGTGAGTTGGCGCCTTCTGTTGGTGTGCACCAACTATACTACACTGTGCTTTCGATTAGAGCAGGGGATTCTCAAACTTTTTCCTGTGAGAGCCACATAACTTTTCCCTTCTCTGATGAGGGGCCGGGTCAGTTTGTAACAGAAAAAGTGTGACGATTGCAGGAGTGCCTAAATGCAAAAATGAATTGTTTTTCAGAAAGCCACAATCAAATAACCCTTTCTGGATTCTTCACGGAACAAAAGTAAATAAAATTAATAATATAAAATAAAGATAATATGTCAAGTTCAAAAATAGATCTTTAGGTAGACATAAGGAGAGAAGACACTCAGTTTTCTTGGCCAAGGAGAGCAACATGTGACTCGTGAGTCACCAAAATTGATCTCGAGGAAAAATATCCTCCTTGGTATTTTATTTAGGGGTTTGTCCTAAACAAAGATGGATGTCGCCCTAAGGGAGGGGAGAGCAAGCTGGAGACACCCATGTGGTTTTCGATTGGATATGTGTGTGCATGTAGGTGGAACTAAGTGAATACACATGTGGAAGCAAGATCTTATGTAATCCAGACACTTCAGTTATGCAACGCTGCGGCCATGGATGGAAAATTGTCCTCGAAGGTCTAGACGGAAGTCCAGACGCCAGGTGCTGAAGATGCCTCGGAAGGTCTAGTTACGCAATGATGCGGCCATGAAGCAAAATAGTTGTCATCCCGACCCCCTTTTACCCTTTGTAACACTTAAGCATTATACTACAACCTGGTATAGCAAGCAATAATCATTTACTGGTTATATAAGTAAGAAAAATATGGCATTATGTATTTATGGTATGTATGAGCACAAGCAAATATTCAATCAATCAACCAAGCAAATATTTAATCAATCAAACCTCGATAATTACCTCAACATAATATAATATTATCACTATTAATTAAATAGATAATAACCAAATAGCCCTCTGGGTTCTTCACAGAAAAAAGCCAGGAAATAAATAACACTATTGGAAAAAAAAGAAATTGATTGTTCAGGGGGCCGGACCGAATGTGGAGGCGGGCCGTAGTTTGGAGAGTGAATAATATATGAATGTGAGAGAATATATGTGTGTGAGGGTGAATATGTATGTGAATGGAGAATGTATGTGTGTGTGAGGGCCAGAATGAAAAATGTCTTGTACGGCCCCTCATATAGTTCAGTTAGTCTTTCGTCTACTTTAAGAATGAGCTTGCATACGATTGATAATAGAGGCCTACTTGTACCACTAATACTTTTTCCATTCTGAGAGATTCAGGCATCATTATTAGCTGCCTATCAATCAAATACATTTGCTTAGTTGGCAAATTGTGCACTATCATACTTCTGACTCCGAGGCTGCAAGTGTTCTGCGCTCATATACATCTGTGAAACGTGACCGTGTTGCGGACGCAGCTTGAATGTGGTCTACCGATGGAGCACAGGATCACATGGTGTGCTGATTATTTAGCTGGGAAGATTCATGGCTTCCTAATATGCAATGTGCTCACTCACACTTAAAATCTTAATGTCAAATCTCATGTGTCCTACCTTGGTTGATGTTTGTTTCAATACCAGATAGCGATGAGATTATGTACAACGGCATTAAAGGCACTTGCAACCTCCAAGTGGATGTGTACCAGGTGAGTTGACGATTGTATGAGTTGTAGTTGGCATGTTCTGGAGGTTGCCCATAGCGATTAGCGCTTGACTGATATATCAATTTCACGCTGCCTTTATGTGTGCGTGCAGGAAGTTTCCGAAGTGCTGTTCAAAGAGCGTCTATACGCTGGCTGCATCATCGTCATCCAAGGAAAAGTGAAGCCGAACCCAACCAAGTAATTGTCACCATTCCCCCACGTTGTGTTAGGTTCGCTGTTACAAGAACTACCTGTCTGTATTGCAGGTTTATCGTCCACCTATCTTTGGGCCACGGTGAAGACACCCCGATGCGCATCGAAGTTGATTTCAAAGATGGGGACCTTGAGCTATTGACCCGCATCGGGAGTCATGTTGATGGAAAGTATGTCAACAAGATCGTCAAAAAGGACTCCTTCCCCTTCGCAGCCGGAAGCGACTTTGAGGTCATTATGTCATTTTAGGCACACCATCAAATTACAAAAAATTGAGGTGGTTGGAGCTTCTTCTCACGTCGGCTGGACTAATCATGCATTCTTTTACAGATGACCATCGAGTGCGGCGACGACATTTTCCGCTTGGCCGTCGGCAACGACTTTGAGGTGGAATACGAGAATGATGGTTATGATCTGCAAGATATCCACAGGCTGTTGGTGGAGGATGATGTGACAGTCACCAACGTCAGGCTGATTTGAGGCTGCCAGCGCAGTAAAATGGGAGGTGCTGCTTCTTCTCAGGATGTTGACGCCATGACGGCTCTTAACTAGGGTGACCGCCAGAGGGGAAAGTGGCTAGAATTCATTGCTGGAACTCCCCGACATGAACGGAGCCAGAATTTTTTTTTTACACACATAAAAATAAAACGGTATTACACATGCATTAGGCTACTGCATTACACATCCTATCACAAGGTAAACATGAGAAGTTGATTTTCATTCAAAATTGTATTTTTCAATGTAACAGTTAATAAAATAGCAGAAACCCCAACCTCTCCCAACCTCTATCTCTTTATTTTCCCTCATTTCCTCACGTCTAAATGCAAAAATTGAACTCCGAAAGAACATAGAATTACAATTGTGAAAATTTTTTGTCAAATAATCATGTCACAAAAAATACAAATGACTTACAGTGAAATGGAATGTATTTTGAAGATCGCACATTGACATGGAAGATGTTCTGAACCTCCCCATCTAACAAATGTAACAAAATTTAATGAAATAAGCCTCTTCAATTCTTTCCTCTCTCTGAAAGAGCTGAGCAATTTTCTGTTGAATTGCCCTTTTTTTATCGCCTTAATTTTGAACGGAAAAATGAGTCCATGCGCACATTGACCCGACTCCTCGTACTTTATAACTGCTGCAGCAAAGGAGAGCTCTGTGCTGTCCATGGAATAAATAAATGTACTGAATTATCGCCTTTCAAACAACACGAGTGTCCCATTTATCAAAGACAATGATGAAAGCAAAGACGATTCTCACTGCTCAGTTGTTTACAATAAGTGTACACTCAAAATAACGATTCAACCCACAATGCACTGTGGCCTTCCGATTGGCTGGCCTCTACAAGACACCACAACTTAAGAAGTTTTGTACATGTGACCCTTCACCACTTAGGTATACATACACTGCCCATCCATATGTTATTATACACATAAAATACTTAGACATTTGTTTCCGAGGCAGAAACGTAACCGAAAGCATTCACGAGTGTCAATGCTACCGCTAGACAACCGCACTGTGAAAGTGAATGAGCTTATGGGCAAAACCGTGACAAAAAAAAACAGATGCCGCGAATTATTCTGACCAGCAGGTGGCAGCAACGCACCGCAAAGGGTCAACTGATGGCCCATATTATTGCATAAAGTCAGCACATCGACACACAATACAACAGCATAAACGTCTCTCAGAACTACTACTTCTCACACTACTAGTAGGAGCCACGTCAACGCAGGCAGGCGATTCTCCTCAAATTGTTCCCGTGAAAAATCATGAAAATCCGACATTTTCACAAATTTATAAATCAGGCCGGATGCAACGGACAGGACGTGAAAAGTGGACATGTCCGGGCAAAGAGGACGTTTGGTCATCCAAGCAAACAGTCATGGCCGATAAAAACTAGATCACGATTGTGTACGATCGGAAAAAAAAAACGGACCCAAAAAGACATCAACACAACTGTTTCTCCACCAAGCATTGTGAGGAATGTTCACAGTCTATGTGCAGCGACTTTAATTCACTTTACAACGCATACTCACATCATCAATGAAGGAGCCGACGTACACTGCTGGCCAAAAGTATTGGCACCCATGCAATTCTGTCAGTTAATGCTCAATTTCTCCCAGAAAATGATTGCAATTACAAATGCATTGTTAGTACTGCTTTGTCATGTACGTGTACAATCATTTAGTTTATTTTTTTTGTCTGTGAATTTCAATCTGTTTGTCACTAGTAAACATCCACTCCATTTGAACAAGGAGGGGGACAGCGAATACGTTCGTTCGCTTCCAGCCCTTCCAGTTCAAATGGAGTGGAGGTTTAAGTGCTGTCAATGGCAACACTTGGAAACTGTTCAGTTTTAGTCAATTTCAGCGACGCCGTTGGACAAAAGCGGTAGTGTTTTGCCTTAAGGCAGACACACACCCAAATAGTGCTGTAAAATCACGATGGTCGCCTGCAGATGGATAAAACATTTGTTTCCAGCGGCTGTGTGAAGGATTAAAAGTAACAAGGTAATGAATCCAGTTGTGGCTAAACAATAGGATAGGATCAAGGCCGGCCCAGCATATACGCAGACTATGCAGCTGCTTAGGGCCCCTGACCACTCGGGGGCGGGGCCCCAATCTGGAAACCTCATTTTATACGTTGTTAATAGAGCATCGTGAATAATGTGGCGCGCATTGCCGTTGATCTATGCAAACATCCATTTTCTTGTCATTACAATCTGGCAACCTGGGGAGTGACGTTAAACCTGCTTTGCGATGATTGGTGCTCAAACTTGCTTGGAAAATAGATGCACGGATATGTGGAAGAGAATTTATCCCTCTGGAGCAGAGAAAGGAAAGAAGAAAATCGGAGAAGAAAAGAAACAACAGTATAGTGCTGCAACGATTAATCGATGAACTCGAGTATTCGATTAGAAAAAACATTCGAATTAAATGTTGTTGCTTCGAGTATTCGTTTAATGAAAGTGGCGTTGTCATGGTTTATTTTGAAAGTGTTTGCATTTACTTTTATTGATTAGGGTGGATACACTGCCCTCTGGTCTGCCTCTTTTTACATGGCTGAATCCAACTGCTCCCTGTTAACACCAACGTAAGCTAAGTTTTTGTTTGAGCTAATGTTTTTTAATGCATTCATAATTTAGTTTATAGGTATATTTAGCCGTTTTTTGTGGGAATATGTGTCTGAACCATTTGTTAAGAGCATTGTGAAAAAAACTTTAGCATTTTATAGCATTTATATGCTAGCTGACTTTCTCTATGCAAGTTAGCCAATTGTTCTTTTGTTGTACATAGATCCTCATTTAAAAAAATATTTATATATGTATCTATATATTACATATATATATATATATTACATATATATATATATATATATATATATATGTATATTACATATATATATATATATATATATTTATATATACTCTTTGAGGCTGAGCTCAGGTATTTTAATTTTTCATGTTCCTTATCTGATTACTCGATTATTCCAACTGACTAGTCCATCAATTAATCGACTACTAAAATATTCTGTAGCTTCAGCCCTACAACAGTTTCGCGGTAATTGAGCATGTTGTTGATGTTGTTGTTGTTGTTGTGCAAGACACTCCAACTTGAACGCTGTTGTCAGCAGAGCTGGTCAATATGTCGTACTGGTAATTGCCATTAGCTGCAGGGCAAAAGCCTGGAGCGAATCAAGTAAAGCGGAGCAAGCTGTCACCTGTCGGCAACGGCAAATGTACGGCTTCCGCTGATTGTAGTAAAACGAAATATTGGCATAATATGCATTTGGACTGGAGAGCGTAGATATAGTCATTTCATTATTATCAAGTAGTATGCCAATCAGAAAAAGGTTTGGCGCCATCTACTGTAAGTACTGGCAATCGTTTGGGGTGAGAAGTTTGAGTATGCAGTGCAACAAAATCTGATTAATATAAAAAATGTGGACGTATGGGTTGGATTGCATGTATGGGTTTCACAGTACTCTGTGACGAAATGGTGGGCCAAAAATATGGGCCCCTTGGCATTATTTTGCTTAGGGCCCCTAAGTGGCCTGGGCCGGCCCTGCGTGCAAGTGCATCCAATCCACGGGGGAGAGACGAGATGGCAGCCCAGACTCGGCAACCTCACCTGCACCTGGCCGAGCTCACAACCGCCCAGTTCATCGACATCTGGAAACACTTTGACATGGATGGTCAGTGACTTTTGCTCTTTTTTTTTCCCCCTTCCATCAGAAGTTCATTTCTTAAAAAGAGAAAATGTGTTAACTATTAAACATTCATTTTCTTGACCCTGAATAAAAGATTTGCAATTTTAATCCTATATAGGGCACTCATTTTTACACAACGTATGGTTGCCATTGACGGCACCAGACCTCCATATCCATTTTGGCTAGGAGAGGCTAGCAGCGACTGACCACTGCCAACCCTTCCAGTCAAAATGAATTGGATATCTAGTGTCGCCAATGACACTGAAAGATGAGCATTCACAACCATTCTTTCCAGTTTAAATGAGTTGGATGTCTACAGCTGTCAATAGCAGGCAATGAGTAAAATACTAAGAACAAAAAGATAGACTTTGGAGTGTTATTGGAGATCATAACCACAGTGTGTAAATAAATGACATTTTTGATCTGTAAAATTAGTTGATTTCATGTGCTCGTTAGTAGGTCAGAATAAGGTTGGATATCGGCCAACTGTTGTAGTCGCACTTCCCGTTTTCATGGGATTACCTTCTCATGTCATTCAAACCCCCCCTCTGAGCTCTGTTAAACCAAACCAGTCTTATTCCGAGCCAGTATTAACTCTCACCACAACAGCTTTCTGCTTGCATATATTGTAGGTGGTAAATGCTGGAGAGGACTGCAAGACATTCCAAATGTTGTTGTGAATTTGGTGATAAGACTTGGCTCAATTTGCTATGGTCAACGATGAGTTGAATCAAGAGCCAATGGACACGCATTGGACCCACTGGCAATTCCAATTTTGTGTTCAGACAAGATTAACACACAGAGCTGCCTCTGAATGATCGTGTTTTTGTGTCATTGACGGCGACAAACGTCCAGTCCATTTGCTAATGGTGAAGTGATAGTCAAATAGCAAAAATAGTGGCGCTTCGATGTACGAGTGACCAGACTCAAGAGTTTTTCGAGGTCTGACCTGAGGTGGTTAAAAGCAAAAGTAGTTATCCAAAACATTCCTCAAGTACAAGTAAAAAATATTCGTTGAAAAGAATACTCTAGTAAGGAGTAACTTTGTCAGTAACTGCTTACAATGTCTGATGAAAAAAAAAAAAATAATAATGTTATATATTTTTTTCAAAGCACAACTTCATCTACTAGTAGATGGACTGTCATTATCATACTGTACTATAACCTATCCGGCCAAAAAGATGACACACAAACCCTCAAATTCAGACCAGAACAACACGATGAATCACCACCCAGAGCATGAGTGCCCTCTAGCGGAGAACAAACATTGTTACCGCTACTTATAACGTATAATGGAGTCATGTGGTTATTGTTGCGACGTCTCATTGGTACAACTGAGACGGCCACTGTCGGCACCTCTTGCGAGAATAAAGTCAATATGTACAATAAAGACGAAAAATGTAATGACTAGTGTAGCCCAAAGTAGTGGAGTAAGAGTTGTGTTTCATCACAAATCTACTCAAGTCAAAGTAAAAAGTATCGCGTGGTAAAACCATAAGGTGGAGTTTGACTTTTCTGGCAAGAGGGGCCAAAAATGTTGATGACCCCGAAACGCAGTGTCAGCAATAAAATCAACTTACACGATATATGCTCCGATAGTAGCTTAGCCCATGCTCGTACATACAGGCATCCCAGCTGTGTGTGCGTCTGCGTGTGTGCGTTTTTCTGTCTTACCTCGTGGAGAAGTAGACGCCGCATCTGTTTTGGCTGAATATTTCAGCCAGGAACATCATTTATAATAATACGTTGAAAATGAACTTTTTTTTTTTTACCTTGTTTCCATTTTTGGGGGTTAACGTCTGAAGTGGAGCCAACTGAAATTCCGCTCACCATTTTGGCGATGCTCTCCGGTGTTTCATGGTCCACATCTTCAGTTCTTGGTTCTCGCTCAGTAGTTGTTGTCGCTTTTGAAAGCTTAGGTTTGAAAAAAATGATGTATATCCATCTTGCCTCTTCTGACCTCCAGTGTTTTTTGGGGGTGGCTTAGCAAAGCAAATGACCGTCTCTAAGGTGCTAGTTGTCAGGGAGCGCGGGCGGGCAAGGTGGACCCAAATGCAGGGAAATGTAGGCAAGGCAGATGAATGGTGCAAAAATGATTTAATTAAAGCCAACGAAAAACAAAGTACAAACAAAGGCTGTGATAATCCAAAGAAGGCACTGAGGCAAACAAAAACTGTCACTAACAAAAGACTGCTTTTCAAAAACTCACTTGGAACTTAAGGGCTTGGATAGGCGTGAATACTGCTGATGAGAACCTGACATGGACTTTGACGTTGACATAGACACTTACATTGACAATGACGCAACAAGGACTGAAAAGAAACTGGGTGCTTTTATACACACACACATGCAGACAAGGGGTAACGAGACAACGAGGAACAGCTGGGTAATACAGGAGGACTCACTATGTGCAGGCACGACAGGTGAAATCAATGGGTAATCACAGAGACAAGTCACACTAAGGAAAAAAACAACACAAAACCCAACACTAGTCACATGATCTTTTTGAAAAATATTTTTTTTACCCATTACAAAAAATGTTTTTTGTTCATTTCATTCATTTTTGTTGTTTGTTTTATTGCTTTACAACTTTTACAGACAACATTTTACCGGCAACGTCTTAATTTTAAATCCATATATTGGAAAGTCATTTATAAGATCCGACCGCGCACTTATGCGCGTGCGGTGGCCACGGACGACGGGGAACCCAGCCAGCAGGAGGAAAACTCGGTGGAGCAACAAGTGGCATCTTACCTTCGGAGCAAGGGAATAACGTTGGACTTGGAGCACATCGAGGCGTGCCACTCAATGCCGATGAGGAATGACAGACCGCCAGCCATCATCGTGAGATTTATCAGTCGAAAAAACAAGACAATGCTGCTGAAACAAGGTCGCAAGTTGAAGGGTACCGACGTATATATGAACGATCACTTAACACGGAAGAATGCTGATATCGCCAAAAAGGCAAGATATCTTAAAAAGCAACGCAAGATTCAACACACGTGGGTAGTCAATTGTAAAATATACATTAAATGGAACGGAACGCCTGAGGAAGCAAAAGTGCTGATGGTGCGAGATATTGAAGAGCTTGAAAAGTACTGATACCTATCAAGACCAGGTACCATCTCTGCATACAATGACTATGAACGATACATCAAACACACGAACTGTACTCAGGAATAAGAGCGACATTGATCCACTTCTGCGAACCCTTCAGAACAAACAAATAGAACTTGAGGCCTTTAAATCCAACGAGTCCAACAAAAGAGTCCCTAATATAGAAAGTGATCCTGACAATCATTTCTTTTCTTCTACTGTTACCAATTGCGATTATTTTTACACAAGATCTGTATGAAAATCATATCAACTCAATGGGCAAAACTGTCAATTATACATTTCAACAGCAGAAGCATGTACAAAAATGTCAGCTCTACCAAAGACTATCTGCACCAATTTACACACCCCTTCAGCATAATTGCGATCACAGAAACGTGGTTTAATATTGATAAAGGTATTGATTTTCTTATGGATGATTACGAATTAAAATACATAGAGAAAAGAAAACTGGTGGTGGAGTTGCCCTATATATTCATAAATCAATTAAATGTATGGTATTAACAGATACAGCTGCACTAGAAGCTATAATGCTGGGGGAAGTACAGCCACTGAGTTCTATCTCCTTTTTCTCACTCTACCTACAGTACCACTTGTCTTACTTAATTTCTATTTTCCAATGGTAATATCTAGTAATATGGTAATATCTGTCTAGTCTCTTCATCACTCGTCACCCGGTCTCCCCTTTCCCCCCACCCCTTTTTCAGCTGCAGCCTCCTGACTGTCCGGACCCCTGGCTGGATGGATGTCCTCGTTGCTACCCCCGTCTCATCTGGCTAGATGGACCTCTTCTTGTTCCTTTACTCCAATGTATCTTTACGGACTGTAACTTCGCCTGCTAATTCCCATTAGCAGTACTGGTGCTCCCTGCCTATCTGTCCCGGGAGTGGATCTCTCCTCAGTGTGGTACTTCCCAAGGTTTCTCATTTTCTCCCAAAGACTCTGGAGTTTTTGGAGTTTTTCCTTGCCGACATGGAGGGTCTAAGGATGGGGGATGCCCAGGACTTGAAATGTATGTATTCATCTTCATTGCTTCATTTGCTGTTTCTGATTTTGTATCATATTGCCTCTGCAAAGCCCTTTGAGACAACCTTGTTGTGATTTAGGGCTATACAAATAAAATTGAATTGAATAGATATGTCAAGAACACTTGGAATGTTTGACAATAGAGATCTCCAATGAAAAAAAGAAAAATATAATTGTCAGTTGAATCTATCGATCACCGGGTTCATGTATTGATTCCTTCACTGAATGGATGAGCCAATTGTTTTCCACTATTAAGCAGAAAACATTCTTCATCTGTGGAGATTTTAATATTGATTTATTAAATCCAAGCAAACTGGCAGCAATGGACAATTTTTTGGATACAATGTATAGTATGTCTCTTTACCCAACAATAACTAAACCAAGTAGGATTACATCACACACCATCACAGCTGTGCCACAGGCGCCAGTGAACTGGACAATGGATGTAAATTGGGACAGAAATCAAGAAAGAAGAGTTGGGATGCATTTCAGCCTCAGATCAAGCTACAGTATGCGTTATAAGGTGAAATAATCAAATGGGTAACCGTCAGCCATTCCGACAGAGTTATGTAACCAACGGGGTTGCATCCACACTTGTGTATAGCACAAAAAGGAACATTTGTGTGGTAATTTGCACTTTTTATTTTTGAGGATGATGTTTAACCCTTTCGGTTACAGTGGTCACATCAGTGGACATCTATCCAAAAGTTATCATTAGTTTACCTCACCACCGCCAGCCCAGGTCACAATTTTTGTTGTGGTAATAAGTAAAAGATATTGATAGACGTCCAATCCATTTTAACTGGGAGGGGCTGGAAGCGATCGAACAATCAGTTGAAATGGATTGAATACCGTAAGAGGCAGCCATAGAGTTAAGATATGAGAGGTCACAAGATTCATCAAACAAAACAAAATTAAATGAATAACTTTCCCACAGCAAAATTCACACATGGGACACTTATTTGAATTAATGTTATTATTATTATTTTTTTTTTTAATCTTGATTTATTTCAATAATTTTTCATTTATATTTTGAAGTTTTGATTTTTTTTTTAGAATGAATTTCATTTCATGTAGAATTATTTCTATTTTATTACTTCATTACTATGTATTTTTTTTTCATGTGCTTTGTTTCTTAATTTAAAAAAATACTATTTAAGTATTTGATTTGCCCCCGCCCCCATGACTAGGGTCATAGTAGGGCCATCAGGGAGTGTCCCGCAATACAAACCCTCAAAACTCGGCTCAAGCACTTTTTGAAAGTAAACCAGTCCTGCAATCACTGACTTTTAAAGCGCCTGTGACACGATGAAATTAAATAGCATTATTATGTGAATTAAAATCATATTTTGAGATCATTCGACTATATACAACAATTTGGCAAAGCGCAGATGAAGAGAAATGTTTCTTTTAATCTGCCGTTTAGCCCCGCCTATCATTGTAGCACTCTAGTGCAGGGGTCCCCAACCTATTCCACAAAGGCACACTGTGGGTGCAGGATTTCATTCCTACCAAACAAGATGACAACACTTTTTCCCCAATCTGGTGTTTTACAAGTGCAATCACTTGATTGCAGTCAGGTGTGGCTTGTTTTAGCAGAAGCCTCATTGGCTCAACTGCCTCTGCTGGATCGGCTGGAACAAAAACCAGGACCCACAGTGTGCCTTGAGGACTGGGTTGGAGAACCCTGCTCTAGTGCCTCCATCTAGGTGATGACGTCGGCAGAGTAACGATTTCAGCTGATTTAGAAATCAGCCCAATGGGGAAGATTCAGAACGCGGAAAATGCAACAGACAGCAGCAAAATGTCATCATTGTTTTTATCTCTCTACTCCAATATTTTTACAGTATGTATCTAAGTAATTTCCCCCAATTGCTAAATAAATTGTATGGGATGAAAAATAAGTCTTGTGTTAAATAGAATTAGGCCTTGGGGTGGACCCTGAAAAAGTGCCTAGAAAATGGGTTTCGTTCCACTGTCTGGGCACTACTTGTTCAATGCATTTTTTGATAAGATAATACCCTTCTGAACTTTGGGTTAAAAGTTCACCCAACGTTTCCCTGCACCAATTTTGTCAAAATCTAGGAATATATATGTATAGAGTGGGGAGAACAAGTATTTGATACACTGTCCATGGGTTTTCCCATGGGCCGTGTATCAGTGTGTATATATATATATACATATATATATATATACATATATATATATATATATATACACATATATATACACATATATATATATATATACACACACATATATATATATACACACATATATATATATATACACACATATATATATATACACACACACACATATATATATATACACACACACACATATATATATATATACACACACATATATATATATATATACACACACATATATATATATACACACACACATATATATATACACACACACATATATATATATACACACACACATATATATATATATATATATATATATATATACACACACATATATGAAATGTGCACTCTCAATAAAACAATAGCACTTCATTGGAACATCCATCTTTTTTGGCAGTCAAATTGAACAAAGGTCTATTTTTTTGGAAAAGGGAAAAGAGCCTTTTTTTGTTGTTGTTTTAAAGGTGTTAAAATGGAGAGTAACATTTTGATAATGAAACTAAACATAGGAGAGATGGTGGGTGATTACTCATCAATATCAGTATCATCAGTGTCATCATCCCATTTCCTTTGAAATATTTTCACAGTCCTGGCAGTGGCATAAATCTGT
Organism: Corythoichthys intestinalis; assembly: GCF_030265065.1. Taxonomy (NCBI): domain Eukaryota; kingdom Metazoa; phylum Chordata; class Actinopteri; order Syngnathiformes; family Syngnathidae; genus Corythoichthys; species Corythoichthys intestinalis. The sequence continues at coordinate 59,658 of NW_026651628.1, read as the reverse complement.
ACAGGACATTTTTGCAGACAAGCATGAACATCTTTCAGTCTCACACTTGCTTATCTTGCAACCACAGTGGATTACCTGTAGCACACTATCTGGGGCAGGATTTCTAGTCATCCATTTTACTGTTAATTCACCATCCTCAATGTCCCATCCATTGCCAATTGGTGAAGGGGCACACATCATACCAGTCAGACAATGTCGCATTACTGCTGCCTCGTAGTTTGCCCTTTTGCTGTGTTGGAAGAGAGCATCACTTGTTGGAGGAATGGACATTCCAGATACACAATGTCTTGACATAGAGAGAGAACTTTTAGATTCACATCATCAGGAATATCAACATACCCGGCTAGTGTTGGTTCTTCTGTTGCACCAATCGATTGTACTGTTCAACAGGCACAACAGCTTTCGCTTCACATACATTTAAATCTTCTGCTGTGGGAGGCCATGGGCATTTCAGTGAGGGTGATTCGCTTAGAATGGTCCTCAATAGCAGCCCTGCACTGTAAAGTGTCCTTCTTTGTTCTGTGGATTTCCAACCAGATGGTGTGCTAGCCATTTGTTCAGTGTCACTTTCTTGTCTTACCTCAGTAGAGTCGGTAGCTGATGTACCTGATGACTGAGGTATCCTGTCTAAAAGTTTGTCTGTTGATGATAAAGTCTCCAACAAAAAAAACAAAAAAAACATTTCAGACATGTTGCGCTGGAAAGGGGTGTGAAAAACTATGGGGAGAGATTTGTCTCAAAAATATTCTCACAAATACTTTCGCGATTTACACATATCTTTTGTCGATGCACAAATATATCCAAGATTTTCACATGTATTTTCGAGATCCACAAATATATCCATGAGTTTCACATGTGTTTTTGTAATCCACTAATATATCCTCGAAATTCACATGTGTTTTTTAATGTTGTGCGTGCACTCATCATGAATTATTGTTTGCAAACATTCGAATTGTATTTGTGAATCAGCGGCCGCGTGCATTTATTTTTGAGACAAACATAACAAGAACAAGTGCATTGGCGATTCACACGTGTTTTTCAAATTCACAAATACATCCGCGATTCTCACAAATACATGAGTGATTTTCACACGCGTTTTTCAGATCCACAAATACGTCCGCGTTTTCCACAAGTGTTTTTCAAATCCACAAATACTTCCGCAAGTTTCGCATGTTTTTTAATGATGTGCGTGCAATTATCATGACTTGACATTTTTTAAGTATTCAATTTTGCTTGTGAATTGCTGGAGCTGTGTTCTTTAACAGCAAACACGCGCATTTCTTTTTGAGACAAACGTCACTCGATGTTTCACCAAGATTTTCTCACACACAGTAAGCCGAGAATTTTCACGTGTCTCAAATAACCTCCGCCTTCATCTGATAGGTGGCAGTTTTGAGCGCATAGACTATAAAAGTATGATTCCCAAACTTCAAGAACTATCAAGACTGTCCGTGTACCTTGAGGCCGTTTGTTTTTCCTTCTAATTTTGGAAAATAAAAAACGAAAAACGAACCTTAATCCGTTTTTACAATGTCAATTTATTGAACTGAAGTCGAAAAACAAAATACGACCAATATTTGTTTTCCTCCGAGTTCGCTTTTACAATGAGCCTTGAACCGGAAAACGATGTTTTTCTTCAATAAGGCCTCGTCTTCCGGGTCATGGCTCATTGAATTCTTTGCAAAAAAAAATCTTTATTTTTGGACAATTAGAGGCAGAAGACACTTTTTGTGTCACAACTTTTTAATGGCACCTATGTTTTACGCGGAGTTTTGGGATTATTTTCAGTTACCAGTTAGACCTAAGCAATATGCTAGTGTTGATGATGCGATTCCTTCAGGATTCATTATGCTGTGCAGAAATGTAAACATGCCATTTCAAACTTTATCTCCTCCAAATATACTAAATTCAAGTGTGGGGAAATTATGTTTACTACATAACAAAAATTTGAATAGATATACTCGATCTCTATTTCAGAACGAGATTAGATCCAAAGCATATGTTAAGTCTTTTTGGAGATATCATTTGGTCCACGCCTAAGTATGGACTATCCCCAATATGTTTCGGTTGACAAGTAAGGTCAAAGAAGTCGCTTTCAAAATTATCTATAGATAAGTACTATCCTGCAAACCACTACATGAAAAAAATTAAAGTGGGACATTGATACAGAGACAGTTCAGCACCTTTTTTGGACCTGCTCTTTTTCCAATAAATTTTGGAAAGAACTTTGCAAGTTCAGAATCAGGAGCCTACACATGTGGACTTCAAACTCAAATGGGAAAATGTCTTTTTTGTTTTTGTTTCTATAAGAATCTCAAGAAAGAGATTGTTTCTATTATTAATCTTGTCATTTTGTCGAAATTCTACCTACACAAATGTAAATTTAGCAAGCTGTTACCTTCTTTTTCTCACTTTCATAACGAGACTGTGTGCTACATAAATCTGTTTAAAAAATCAAATAATCTAAAAGCGGAAAATAACAATATTTGTGGAAAAACTTGAATCTCTTTGTGAATAATTGCTCACAGCATTATTCATTGTTTTTTTGTTTTTGTTTTGTTTTGTTATTTTCCTGATGTGCAATGTTTGAAATGTTTATAACCCCCTGGCATATTTGTGCTGTTGTTTTTTTTTTTTTGTTAATAAAAACAAATATTGGACATATTTTGTTTTTCGACTTCAGCTCAAAACCATTAATTGGTAAAATGGATTAAGTCTCGTTTCCGTTATTGAATTAGCAGTTTTTAATTGGGAAACGGGAGATGATTCATTTCTCTTTTTTTTTTTTTTTTTTTTTATTAACACACATAAAAACAAAAAATGGAATAGGGTAGGTTTTCCAACGGACCCAAGACACCTGTTTATCTGTTGCCCGGTGTAATGTCACCCGCTAGGTGTCCGTATGTGATCTGGGGATGGGGATGGCGTGGCTCTGCGGTAGAGTAGTTGTCCCCCAACCCAGAGGTTGTGCAATTCTCTGCCCTGATGAACTCGCCTAAGTATCCTTGAGCAAGATACTGAACCCCACATTGCTCCTGGTGCTGCGTCACCTGTATGTAGATGGCGATGTAGTGTAAAGCGCTTTGAGCGCCTTGAAAGGTGGAAAAGCGCTACATAAGTAGAACACCATTTGCCATCTGTGTTGATGGGCACTTTTGACCTTTCTATGCGCTCAATACTGCCGCCTATCGGACTGAGGCGGAGGTTATTTGAGACACGTGAAAATTCTTGGTTTACTGTGTGTGAGAAAATCTTGGTGAAACATCGAGTGACGTTTGTCTCAAAAAGAAATGCGCGTGTTCGCTGTTTAAAAAAAAAAACAAAAACAAAAAAAACACAGCTCCAGCAATTCACAAGCAAAACTGAATGCTTAAAAAATGTCAAGTCATGATAATTGCGCGCACATCATTAAAAAAAACATGCGACATTTGCGGAAGTATTTGTGGATTTAAAAAACACACGAGGAAAACGCGGACGTATTTGTGGATCTGAAAAACACGTGTGAAAATCACTAATGTATTTGTGAGAATCGCGGATGTATTTGTGAATTCGAAAAACACAAGTGTGAATCGCGAATGCGCTTGTGTGAGAAAATTTGACCGTTTCTTGTTATGTTTGTCTCAAAAATAAATGCACTCGGCCGCTGATTCCCATATACAATTCGAATGCTTACAAACAATAATTCATGATGAGTGCACGCACTACATAAAAAAAACACATGTGAATTTCGAGGATATACTTGTGAATTACAAAAACACATGTGAAACTCATGGATATATTTGTGGATCTCGAAAATACATGTGAAAATCTCTGATATATTTGTGCATCTACAAAAGATATGTGTGAATCGCGAAAGCATTTGTGAGAATATTTTTGAGACAAATCTCTCCCCATAAAAAACTAATTGGGGGAAATCACACTTCAATCTTCTTTTCAGCATATCCCGCCTGAAACAAAGTTAAAGGGAAAGATGAGCACAAGACACACATATTCACATCACACACACCCACATAATACATTCACTCTTGCGCTTATATTTCTCATTCACACAAATACACCAAAGAGAACAAAATGAAACGTTCTCTCAAGGCTTTTTTTCAGAGACTAAATAAAAAAAAAAAAAAAAAACTTTTTAGTATGAATATTTATAAATTACCTGTAGTCTGAAGCATCAAGATCCTCATGGTTCTTCACGATGTTCACGAACAACCTTCTTGGCTTGTCCATTCTGAGCACTTCTTTGTCAACGATAATCCTTTGACGGATCACTTGTTCACAAAAGAGTTTGTAGCTCTCAGCATAGGGTTGTCTGAAACACACACACACACACGCACGCACACACCCACACACACTTAGGATGTGCAAAGAGTAACGCTTTCGATGCTTTGGCTAAAGGCAAGCAGAATACAAGTGACATGTTGTTGACCAACGCTTTACCTTTGAAATGTGTCATTTTACAGCGAACTTATCCACATCAGCACCAAGTCCAAGCCCACCAAGTCCAGGAAAGAAGTGCCCTTCCAAAACAACTGTCATATGAAAGTGCAATAGATGCTTTTGCATCAGTGAAGACAAGGTGAGTAAGGTTATAGGTCGAGGTGAAAAAAAGTTGCATTTTAAAGTGTTCGGTTTGTCTTTATATAGGTTTGTGTTGGTGGGGGGTGTTAATCATATTGTAACAACAATTGTAAAAGTCATCAAGATTGTGTTCAACTGCAGGTTTTTTGTTGTTGTTTGTTTTCCCTTCGGTCATTAAAAGTTCAATTATCCCTCCCCCTCCAGCACCTCAACCTATATGTATTCATGATCCAGATCAATTGAGATCACAGACAATGGTTTTGGAGCTAAGTTTTCTGTTGTGTTGAAGCACATGTCTTTTGGACATTCTCTTCCTACGTTTGATACATTATGACAAAACACACACACAAGCACCACATACAAAATTATCCATCTCGCAATGTGAAACAAAACACCTGGAATGTGAAGCGTTGCATTGAAAACCTCAGTCCATGTAGAACTGTAACATATATGTATTTATTTTTTATTTTTTAATGTTAATTTTATTTATATATGAAAAAATACAATTATACATTAATACAAATCTATTGGGTTTATTGATAATTTATTGATTAAAAAATCATTAAGATTATAATGGAATTAAAAAAAGTAGATATTTATTTATATCATAGGTAAATACTATGACCCTTTAGTATAAAACTAAAACTAACCAAAACTAAACTACAAGAGTATTTAACTGCCATTAGTCAATACTTAGTATTATATATTTAGTGTTATTATATTTAGTAATACTACTACTACTAATAATATAGTATTATATAATACTATAAAATTAAATTAAAAAATAAATTATTATGAATTTATTAAATTTATTATTATTAAATTAAAATTATTATTATACAATTTAATAGTAATATTTAGTGTTATTTTTTTTTAATTCATAATAATTTTAATAGTTTTAAAATAGTTATATATATACATTTGTATTAATGTATAATTTTGGTTCGTTTAGCTTACTACTGACAACAACAGAAGTGCGCTTATTCTTAACTGGGAGGACTGGCTATGGATTCTCACGTTTCTGTGCCAATGACGGTGCTAGACGTCCAATCCATTTGCAGCCTTCCAAGGCAAACCGAAGTGAATGTTTCAGGTTTTCAGTCAGTGGCGGTCAGTGAGTTAAATGAGTGGTATATCAATGCTTAAAGTCAGTCGTTAGTTTTAAATAGGCTTTACTACACCCTTTTTTCAAAAGTTCACAGTCGGATCAGAAAGTGTCTCAAAACCGCGGATGTATTATGTATTGTTTCCATTGTTTCAAATGAGACTGACAGTTTGCTTAATATGTCTAGTAATCTGACAAGTATACATTTCCCCGAGGTGGGGCCAATAAAATGCCCTTTTATATTGATCCCCTAATGATCTGAAGAAACAAATCCAGTCCCAACAACGTTTGCAGTGAACCTTGAAGTCAAATAAAAACGTGAACTCACCAAGCGAAGCCCAAATGCCAAGCACGGTCAACGCTTGGAAAAGGAGCGATTGTGCCTTCTTCATCTCTCAGGTCCAGATAGAAGATCAGCCAGATAAACTTCAGAGGAGAATTTAATACGACGCAAGCCTCTTTCGCTCTGTGACAGACACACAAGCTTGACTACGTCACGCACGCACGCACGCACGTCCAACGACACAAAGGCTGGAGGATGACGCTCTAAAGAACTCGTGCATCAAAAGAAAACAAACATACAAACAAAGAAGAATTCGTGCATCAAACACGTCTCAACGTCACGTGGAACATTTGGAAATTAGGGTCGTACTAGTGATGGAGAAACCTTAGCTTTCTGAAGCAGTAAATATATATCAAGCAACGTGTCGAAATGGTTCATTCAGTGTTATGAAGCATTTGCCACGAATCAGTGTGGTGAGTCACGACAGACGACACTGCTTCACCGCTGCTTTCTGTACCGCTGAAGCAAATGTGTTGAGATGGTTCCGTGCTACGAGGCATTTGACACAATTCAGTGTGGTGACATCTTCTGGACAAAAATATATTGAATTTTCATCTAACCAAATGACCAAGTGTCATCTGAACAATGAAACCTGTGGGTGGTATGGTGGTTATATACTATGTCTGATGTGCGAGCAGTAGTGGGTTTGACCACTAGCCTGAAATGTATTCTTTATTCTTCCCCCAGATTAATAAAAAAAAATAAATAAATAATAATAATAATAATGAAAACAAACAAACAAAAAAAAGCTGTTGTGTTACTTTTAAATGAAATACGCAAATGCTTGTGCAATAGGGAACTCTTGATGGTAGGTGTATAGAATGCTAGTGACACTGGGATGGGGATTTGGGTGTTTCACACATTTTTATTTAAAAACAGAATCATCTCAGCAGCATTTGGTTTCAGCCGGTTCCTCTTTTTGCTAATGACCTCTCCAGCTTTTGACAATATTCTCTCACATGGCACGAACAAATATACAAACTGACAGATAGACAAACAAACACAAAAACTGACAAACAGACAGACACAAAAACAAACACAAAAACTGAGACACAAAAACTAAATTGTGTGTGTGTGGGGTGGGGGATGCGTGGGTGTGTGTGTGCGTGTACTATGGCGAGAGGCTGACGTGACTGACCTGAAAAGAAACTGCTTTTCTGTACTGTTTCTCTTTTTTATTTACCAGCTTTCAATTTAACATGTTTAACAATTGTACATGCAGTCTAAACATTAAGTATATGAAAATGTCTTGTAAACAGTAAGAATTCAAGTGTGAACATTTATAACAGCTAGTATGACTTGAACAACATTATACAAATCAATACGACGACTGTGCAAACATGTCATTGTAACACAAATGACATACGACTTGAACAGTACACTTCAAACAGACAACTTATTGTTCATGGCTGATGTGACATTATTACTTTTTGCTTTTTACTTCAATGTTTCTGTTTTTTGTTTTTTTTTTCTTCTTTTTTTCAGAGCATTTTTTTAAATACATGCACGCACATATGCACCCCCACCACAGAGACACACACACTAAAGCTATATTGCTCTTATGCCAATGAAGCGTTTAAGATTTTATGATGGCCGTAATGACAGAGAATAAAGCAAGCACATACAGAAAAATAGCGGTGGCCATTAAATGGTGATATTATAAGCCCCACTGTTGGATTATAATTTATGGTGAATGCTTTACCATCATAAAAGCTGTCAAAGAAATCACACACACACACACAGATACAAAATAACGCGACATACTAATTGCTAGATGCAGTCGGTGCCCAATCCACTCATTAAGTTCAGCCGTTTTGACAAGGTTAGAGCCGCTATCAGACTCCATCACGTTCATTTGTAGCGTTAGCCGCTAGCGTCAGCCAGTAGAAAGCAATAGAAGCACCCTCTCATGAAATCGTGAGGAAAGCGGGTGAAAGCCTGCCTGGAGGCCGCCAAGAGTCTACTTAATGTCGGGTGAAAGTTTGGCTAAGCTCCCTTAAGCCCGACTCCATCACGTTTGCTTGTAGCATTAGCCGCTAGCGTTAGCCTACTGGGCTGCTGTTTGCTTGATTTCCTGATAACCACGTGACTTCACATGTAAACACACTGACTGCTTTCTTAAAGGGGAACGAACGTAGCCGAACAACACAGCGTCAAAGCGGGATGAAAAGACTATATTCACTTGTTTTATTAAATGACCAAATTTACCGACATGGTCAAAATTACGTCGGTCATCGTGAAGAATTTTGGTAACGGTCAATTTTTGGTAAACCGCCTGGCTCTGCGGAAAACTCATTTGGGTACAATGCAACAGGTATCTGGATCTGTCAGGACATCTGGTATTGAATGAAAGAGCTACTATTCGTCTATGTACTGCCCAAAAATTATTTATTTTCTTTATGGTACAACAGACGTTATGGCCAACACATATCAAGGGGACGCCGCGTCCCCGATTTTACTACGCAGAGTGTAAAGAGTTCATTCTTGGATAATTGTGAAAAAGTGATCATCCGGGATGGAGGATCGAGCCGCTACTCCTCCGCATTGTGAGGAGCCAGCTGAGGGGGTTCGGCCATCTGGTTTGGATGCCTCCTGAACGCTTGTCCAAAAAGAATATACAAAGAATATTTTATTTAAGGCCAAAATTGAGTTTTTAAATATTCTATTGTATTTTTCTTGGTCTAAGCTCTTTTTTTTATTATTATTATTATTATTTTTTTTTATAAGATTGAAATGAAAACTGTTTGTGGTCTTGCGCCTGTCCTTCACCACAAAAACCGGCGTTACTTTGGAAGGGCATAGGTTTGGTCTCAACATTCGTAGGGACGATATAACAGCATAACTTGCATGTAGGTACACTTTTTGCTGGGGACGGGACATCAATTAGACCAAACAGATTGGATGAAGGGGGCAAAGGGCCACATTTCTCATGTATATGAACCTAATTAATTAATAGGCAAAATGATCAATGCAAAATAAATCCTTATCTTCTGATAATAACTTTTACGTGCATTGGTTCAGATGATACACTGTTCGATTCAAACCTTTGTTTTCAAAAAATACTAAAGAAACATTTTGAAAACTTCCTGAATAAATGTCTGGTTTTTATTAGCAAACATAAACATAATGAAAATGATTCACTTAATAATGGTAGGGTCAATTCTATCCTTACAACATATGGAACTATTGAAAGATCTAAATTCTCTATATAACTGAACATTATATCATGCAAAAAAGGTAAGGCTAATTAAAAGTTTGTGGGGACAATTTTAGCATCCTGAAAAGTTGGTAGTGTTATGTACCTACCGTCCCTATGCAAACCTACGCCCTTTTTGTAAAAGTCCTCCTTATTTTCCTTTACTTTAAAAAAAAATCTCTCCGCCTCAATGGAGAGGATTGCTTCAATTAGATCGTTCTGTGTTCTGTTTGACATGCCAGAAAACACAGTGGACGTGTCCAAATGTCTAGCTAACCTTTCATCTTTCTCAGCAAAACCATGTAATCGTTCTACATATATGCCACGTTTAGAAGAGCTTACACGCTTTCACCACGAAATGTTAACTCCTGTTTAGCTAGGATGCAGGTTGCATTAATGAGGTCTTTCAAACTCTTTCGGTTTTCTTTTACCTTAGCCTTGAGGATGCTACCGTTGAGCTTCCGCTGTTCTTCAAAGCCAAATCGATCCTTGAGCTTCCAAAAGTTTTTAAAGCAATCAGGCTTTGAATGTGAGTGGTCGAGCTCTCATGTTTGCTGAGGCTTCGTGGTAGTTTTTTAATGTCACAATATCTCGTGTTAGTCCAGACATTGGCACAAGTTGAGAAGAAAAGGCAGGGAAAGCAGCAAAGGCGATTTTTCGAAGGACAGCCACATAGCCAGTCTTTTCCGGTGTACCAGTCCGTTTGAAAAGCGCGAGTTATCTTCTGTCCCGTAGTTTGAAGCAAACCTTTTAGCTCCGGTGTTGTGTTAACCGCGTCCACTTTTAACGGAAAGTCTAGTTTCACGTACGCCCCTTTGCAGTGCGGCAGAGTACTATCTGACGCAGCCTGTGCCTTTTCACTGCGGTTTTATTTCCCATCAGCAAAACTAAATATGTCGCTAACAAACATTAAACTTTAAGGGATAAAGACATTAGCCAGACTGTGGAAAATCAGGTCAAATAAACGTATGTGGAAACATTATAATGGCGACATGCAGATGTACGGCAACCAGCACGCTCCAATTCCATGTATCAACCCGGTTTGTTATGGATTGCGCAATCAGAGGTGAGGCTTTACTCGTTGCTGCCGCACCTCTCGTTTCATTTCTTTATTTGAACAGGAAATAGGCAAATTCAGCGATTTTGACTATAAAAATGTTTGAAATGAGTCATACATAAAGAGCAATGGACAAATATGAATAAAAAATCAATGCTATAATTACTTTTTTGTCATGATGACAGGTGAGGCAGAGCCTCCCCTGACCGCACGTCACTGAATTATGCAAAATACGCATAAGACTTTGGTGAAACTGTATTTAAACATTTTAGCAACTCGTTTAGCTCAACAAATACACTGGATGGCAATATTTAGTCACAATATACAAACTATGTCAGGAGTCTTGTATGTTGTGAAGACAACGTACAAATGAACGTAAGGCACAAATGGACCCGCACGAAAAAGGAAACTACGGCGTCCGTCGAGGGACAAATGTAGTCATTGGCTTGATAATTTAATACTCGCCATTGACACCTTGTGGTGTATTTAAATCACTACCTAACATAGTTAAAGAGTGACACTGTGGAAGTACAGCAGTGTACTCATGTGACATCGCCGCCCTGCGACATCAACAACAATGGCGAGCTACTAGTTACTTTTTTGATTTAAAATTTTGCAACTTGTATTAAAACGAAAACATTAAGAGGGGTTTTAAGATCAAATGATTATAACTCGTACTAGAATTTATCGTTTAAGAACTACATGTCTTTCTATTCGTGGTACCCTTTAAAGTGGCAGCAGGGCACTCAGAATAGGAATGTATCTATCTGCCTGCCTGTCTTTTGGCCTGCCTGCCCATCTATCTGCTTGCCTGCAGCCCTGCCCATCCTAATAACTGTTGTTCCAATTATCTGCTCAATTGCTTACCCCCAACAAAACAGTTAAAAAAAAAAAAAAAAAAAAAAAACAGCATATATGAATGTATATGTAATATAAATAAAGTTTTTTTTTTCTGTTTTAAAGCCATTTGGGAACTTTCAATACCACAGTATGTAGTTTTGTTATACATACACTACCGTTCAAAAGTTTGGGGTCGCTTTGACCCCAGACTTTTGAACCGAATTGTACATAATGAAAAATCCCATATGATACACTATGATAGACAACTTTGAGTGTAGGCTAAAACATGATGTTCTTAGTTTTTTATCAACTTCAGCTTTGGTGACAAAGCATTACATTTTATTATTATTATTTTAACTTTACTTTCTGCCCAACGGCACTCACAGGGGGAATAAACAATACGCTTAGTCCCGTGTTTGGGTTGTATTTAGAAAAGAAACCAGCAATCTAGTTAAAATACATGAACAAAACCAAAAACTGCGAGCACGACGCAATTCAGACATTGTTATAAAGTACGTTGTTTCCATCTCGTGGTCAAATATCAAAAGCGCAACCAACGTTTTATTTCAGGTGCGATCGTAACGTTGTTCATCTCCCGTTGTCCTATGGCTCAAAAATTACGCACCCTACGAAATTAAAATGTTAAATCCAAATCTGTTTTTTTAATGATTTGTTTTTTAAATGATGAAACAACATGTTATTTATCAATCGAACCCTTTTTTATTTAACCATGTATCCACACATGACAAAAAGTCATTCACCAATGAAAATGACTCTTTATTTAATATCAACGTTATTATGATTATTATACCACATTAGATATGTGCAAGATAATATAAATTTAACATCACAAACAATAAAATATTGTCGAAATGATAATAACAAAAAAAGTGTAGAACATTCTACTTGTGACGATTTGGCTCAGACGTGCTGATCACTACAGCGGCTCTGGTTAGAGAGCACAGGAAGATGAAAACAAATTATTTTGTGGGGCTCATGTGCAGGTGTGCATACATGTACACACATTTAGTATCTGGTAAATAACGTAGACTACAGAAATATAGTCAACATTCACTGACCTCTTAATGTGTTAGTTTATTAAACATTAAACAACATCATTTTAACTATAAACCAACTTCAGTGAACATTTGCACGCCATCTCCCTTCAAACCACTACATTCACTGTTGACACATTCATTTGTTTTGATATGATGCTAACAGTAGGGAGACCATATATTGATTCCCCCAAAAAGAGAACACTTGGCCCGGCCTTGAGTCACTTGAATTTTACTCGATGTTCACTCAAAGATGCCTATATAACGTTAATATATGGCGGAAAACACAGACAAGACTGAAAAAGCAGTTTCTGCTCTTGCACCCTTCTTTAAAATAAACTGTAGCATTTTGAGCCAAAAGAACCGATGTGTTTGATAGAACAATATGTCTATATGCTGCCATAGCAGATTCATGGTGCATTAAGCCCCCGAACTATTTTTAGTTGGTCCGTTTTACCCTGGAAACCCCCGTTTACAGACGTCGCGCAACCGTTTTTGTTTCTGCCAAGCCATAAAAAGAAAGTAATTATATTTATTATCCAAAATGTCTGCCATTTTGAGTTTAGAATCATTAAACTGTGTCTAATATTTCGTTTAAGAAAAACGACTTAAAAAAAATATTTTTAATTTTTTATTATCTTAATATTATTATTGAATATATTTATTTTAATTTTGAATCATTTTTAAACATGACATATTTTAAACTTTTAATTACATTACGTCACAATGAAAACAATTGGCGTCTGTAAATAAGTCACAGATATCTACCTCATAACTATCGCTTAACTGTATTTGTTTGTTACTGTCGCATTTTCCCCGTTATGTTAGATGATTCATAATCGATCCAAACAAAGAAAATTAGGGGGGGGGGGGACGTTTACAAGGGTAAATATATGAAAAAGAAAATCTCGACTACTCCTTGATGTCCGTGATTTCTGCGTGGCGATTCTTGTTATATTACCATGTTTTACCCATAAAATCCGCCAAAAAAACAGCTGTGGCCATTCACAGCTCTGTCTTGACACTTGGTGATACATGCTACATGGAGTTTTCGGATCGATAAATGAAAGTACACGATAAGATCTCGTTAAAGTCATGGCGTCTGTAATTCTGCTGTCGCGTTCTCTCACCTCCAGATAGGCTTCCGCTGTTTAAAAAAAAAAAAAAATTTTTTTTTTTTTTAAAATGGCCACCTGTTCAAATTTTTTCTTCCCCCAGAAAATTGAGATTTTAAGCTTTCCAATGATGTATCACACATGCATATAGGTCAATTTTGAAATTTGGCCAAATTGGGGGTCTCGGAGCAGAACTTCAAGTCATCTGAGTGTTTTGCGCCATATTTATAATGTGCCTCCTCCGTTTGGATAGAAAAAAAAATAGTTTTATTAAAATATATTTTAAATATATAATATACTGTATATATATCTACTGTACAGTATATGTTATACAACCAAAGAAAATTTCAAATTCTCAGAGGTTACTCGAGAGGCTTCATTCTTCCTAAAGAAAGAAAGAAGAAAAAAAAAAAAAAGCAGACAATAAATATGCAAAAAAGAAAAAAAAAAAGAATGAATAATGATGAAAGAAAAATATATATATATATAATGCAGATCCATGGACCCGGTTTTCTGACGGGCCGCCTCGTCCTGCTCGGCGTAGCTCTTGGGGCAGTAGGAAGCCATGCGTTCCAGGTTGGTGGCAGCTACTGCCATCTGGAATTTGTCGTAGATGTAGATCAGAGGCAGCGAGTCCACGTCCTGCCACTGGTGGTTGTCGGTGTTGTGGCGGGTGGTGACAGTCTTTAGCCTGTCGTCTTTGCCCATCTCCAGGGGCGTTCGCGCTGTCACACAGACGTAGCGGTCCTCAGAGCTTGCCGCGTAGACGTTGCACACGATCTTTGGCGCCGACTCCAGGTTGTGTCACTTGTCTATTTTCATTATTTTGGTAGACCTCTGACTCCATGAGAGTCAAATGCGTTGTCATCTATTGATGGAGCTGGTTTATGGTCATCTGGAGTTCTATCAAACACTGAACATCCAAGAGTATCGGTGCTCGGTTAAGCATGCTCGTTCTCCTTGCTTGCTTGTGATGTTAAACCACGATGTTTCTGCATACCGCTGTAGTCTTCTTTGACGTTGATAGTATTTGGACACTGATGAAGAAGAGATGTGCGTCCGTTTGATAGTATATTTGCCTTGTATACATTTACATCCGAAGGCTTGTGGACTGTTCCTAGGCACACATCTCCAACGATGACCCACCCCAGGTCCAGCCGTTGTGCATAAGGAGCATTATTTGGTCCGTTGATCTGTTCTCTTACTTTGTGCACTCTTAAGATGTCTCTTCCTAAAAGCAGAAGAATGGGAGCGTCGTGATCGACAGGATACAGTTTGTTGGCAATTGGCTGTAAGTGAGCGTGGTGGAGTGCAATATTTGGAGATGGAATTTCAGTCCTGTCGTCTGGTACCATCTCACACTCGATTAAAGTGGGCAAAGGAAGTTGTGATTTCCCATCCATAGCCTCCAGTATGAAATTCGATGCTCGTCGACCTGCTGTCTCTTGTATACCTGAGCATGTTTTCAGTGTGTATGGCATCATCTGAGAGTTTACACTGAAAATTTCAAAGAATTCAGTCTTAGCAAGAGACTTGTTGCTCTGTTCGTCCAACACAGCATACACTTTAACAGCTTTCTCTCGTTGACCAGCTTCACTAAGCAGATCTTGGAACATGAACGTGAGCCATTTTCGCTTCCACAAATCTTCGTACACATGGAGTTGACTGAGGATGATGAGCTTTCACTTTGCTCCCCGCTGTCGTCTTTGTTGGTTGTAGTCTGGTGTGTAGCTTCAGCCGGTGGACCAGGGTGCAGAGCTGATATGTGTCTTTCACTATTACACTCAATATGTTAGGGTGCGCTGGGAAGTGGACCCCAAAGCAGACAAGGGTGGCTGTGGTGATTTTCAAAAGTTTATTTGAGCACAAGTCGCAGCACCGCACGTGCACTTGGCGTGTAGCTGGCAGGTGTTGACAGGAGCTCAATCAGGCGTCGGTACAATTCAGGGAGCAGGCACGGGGAATCCTGGGACGGAACAAGAGGTCTGATTAGCCGGGTAAGAATTAATGTGGTAAATACCTGAATGCTGGACTTCACTGACGGGATTACTGAAAGTTTGGTCTGGCGACGAGCGGCAACGACGAGCTGGCTTATAAAGGCGGCTGATTTCGATGGCTTGCAGCTGTCGGCGTCTTCGCCCGTCTGGTCTCCAGCCTGCAATCAAGGAGCCCTAACAGTCCCCCCCCCCCCCCCCCCCCCCCCACGGGCGACACAAGGCGCCCGAGGCACGCGATCGGGATGGGCGCGATGGAAGTCGCGTATCAGGGACCTGCACAACACCTGCCTGGCTGGGATCCAACTTCGCTCCTCAGGCCCATAGCCCTCCCAGTCGACGAGGTACTGTACCCCACGGCCACGACGGCGGACGTCCAAGAGACGTCTCACTTTGAAGGCTGGGTGCCCGTCAATTAACAATGGAGGAGGGGGAGTCTGCACCGGAGGGGACAACGGGCATGACGAGACCGGCTTTACCTGGGAAACATGGAAGGTGGGATGGACACGCAGAGACCTGGGGAGCTTGAGGCGGACTGAGCAGGGATTCACTACCTTCTCTACTTCAAAGGGGCCGACAAAACGTGGGGCCAGTTTCCTGGAATTAACTCTTAGTGGCAAGTGTTTTGAGGAGAGCCATACCTTCTGCCCCACAGAGTAGACAGGGGCTGGTGTACGGCGACGGTTGGACTGGGCCTGGGAACTTTCGGACGAGCGGATTAGCGCAGCGCGTGCTCTCCTCCAAACCTTGGTGCACCGGTTGATGTGCCTTTGCACCGAGGGAACCGCTATGTCCTGCTCTTGGGATGGGAACAAGGGGGGCTGTTAGCCCAGTGAGCACAGGAAGGGGGACATGCCTGAGGAGGCGTTCGGCAGGGTATTATGGGCATATTCGACCCAGGAGAGGTGGTCGCTCCAGGAATTGGGACAGGACTGTGCGACACAGCAGAGTGCTGCTTCCAGCTGTTGGTTTGTGCGTTCACACTGGCCGTTGGTTTGAGGATGGTAACCTGAGGAGAGACTCACACCAACGTCCAGAGCTGCGCAGAAAGCCCTCCACACCTGCGAGGTGAATTGGGGACCCCTATCAGACACAATATCAGACGGGATGCCATGCAGGCGGAAGACATGCTGGACCAGCAGTTCTCCGGTCTCCTTCGCCGATGGGAGTTTGCGAAGCGGGATGAAATGGGCCCCCTTGGAAAATCTGTCAACCACAGTGAGTATTACGGTGTTACCTCGGGAAGGGGGGAGACCGGAGACAAAGTCCAGGGCGATATGGGACCACGGGCGGCTAGGGATGGGAAGAGGGCGAAGCAGGCCAGAGCTGGGTTTGGTCGAGGTCTTGTTGCGGGCGCAAACGTGGCAAGCAGTGACAAAAGCCCGTGTGTCCTCAGGCATTGTGGCCCACCAGAACCATTGGCGCAACACAGCGAGGCTCCTGCGGATACCCGGGTGGCAGAACAGGCGAGACGAGTTGGCCCACTCCAGCACCTGTTGCCGGACTGATGCGGGAACAAACAAATTAGCCTGAGACCCCTGCCGGGGGTCCGGGTGCTCCCCAAGGGCTTCCTTAACCTTGGACTCCACCTCCCATTCCACTGCAGCAAGAAAACAGGTGGAAGGGAGAATGGGGGCCGGGTCCACCCTGGTCTCACTAGGCAGGAACTGGCGGGATAGGGCATCTGGCTTGACATTACGTGCCCCTGAGATATAGGAGAGCCTTGAGGTACTCCAGGTTTTTGTGATCAGTCAAAACGATGAAAGGCTGGCGAGCTCCCTCCAGCAGGTGCCGCCACTCCTCCAGGGCAAGTTTAACAGCCAGCAACTCGCGGTCCCCAATGCTATAGTTTTGCTCGGCGGGGGTTAGTCTGCGGGAGAAAAATGCACTGGGGTGCACCTTGCCATCGCCAGTCTGTCGTTGGGACAAGACTGCTCCCACGCCCATTTCAGAGGCATCCACCTCCACAATGAACTGTAAGGCAAGGTCAGGATGTGCCAGCACGGGGGCTGAAGTAAAGCATTGCTTAAGGTACCTGAAGGCAGCGTCAGCAGAGTCAGACCAGCGAAACGGTGAAACGGTCGATGTGAGGGCCGTTAGCGGTGCTGCGACCCTGCTGTAATTCCTGATGAACCCCCGATAAAAGTTTGCGAACCCGAGGAAACGTTGGAGTTGTTTCCGATCGGTGGGCCGTGGCCACTCTACCACTGCGGTTAGCTTACCAGGGTCCATGCGGAGTTCACCCTTGGCAATGACGTAGCCCAGGAATTTGGTCTCTGGGACGTGGAACTCGCACTTTTCTGCCTTCACAAACAGACGGTTTTCCAGGAGTCTTTGGAGCACCTGGCGTACGTGCTGCTCGTGCTCTGTGAGGTTAGGAGAGAAAATCAGGATGTCATCAAGATAAACAAAAACAAACCTGTTGATCATGTCTCTCAGCACGTCATTGACCAGGTTCTGGAAAACCGCCGGGGCATTAGTGAGTCCAAAAGGCATGACGAGATACTCAAAATGGCCCAGGGGAGTGTTAAACGCGGTCTTCCACTCATCTCCCTCTCTGACACGGACCAGATGATAAGCGCTGCGTAGGTCGAGCTTGGTGAATATACGCGCGCCATGGAGGGGTGTGAACGCCGAGTCCATCAGGGGGAGTGGGTACGTGTTCTTAATGGTGATTTTGTTGAGGCCACGGAAATCAATGATGGGCCTCAATGTGCCATCCTTTTTCCCCACAAAGAAGAGGCCGGCGCCGACCGGGGATGAGGACGGACGAATTATACCTGTGGCCAAGGACTCTGATATAGGACTGCAGCACCTCCCTCTCAGCTTCCGAGATCTTATAAATGCGCTCCTTTGGCAGGGCGGCGCCAGGAAGTAGGTCTATGGCACAGTCATAAGGGCGGTGGGGGGGCAGGGCCACTGCTCGGTCTTTACTGAAGACTAGGCTCAGGTCATGGTAGCACTCAGGGACTGATGAGAGGTCTAGCTGGTCTGGGTTCTGGACAGGATAGGCCGGAGCTAGGGCAGATTTTAAACAATTTTTATGGCAAAAGGCACTCCATGCAGTGAGCTTGGGATGGGTCCAATCCTCCGCTGGGCTGTGAGTCTTGAGCCAGGGTAGGCCAAGAACCAGCGGCGTGTGAGGGCAATCGATTACTAATAGACTGAGTACCTCTTGGTGGTTACCCGATAGAAGAAGGTGGACAGGGTCGGTTTGCTCCCCCACACTAAACAGCACCTGTCCATTGAGTGCGATGGTCTTTAACGGGACAGGTAACGAGCGCGTTCCGACGCCCAGCTGTTTCACCAACCTGCGATCAATAAAACTTTGATCAGCACCACAATCAACAAAA
Organism: Corythoichthys intestinalis; assembly: GCF_030265065.1. NCBI lineage: Eukaryota > Metazoa > Chordata > Actinopteri > Syngnathiformes > Syngnathidae > Corythoichthys > Corythoichthys intestinalis. The sequence continues at coordinate 41,022 of NW_026651628.1, read as the reverse complement.
GCCTTCACTCTGCAGGACTGGTCTTTCCAAGTAAGTGTGGCGGGGAGCTGGAGCCGAGCTGAGGAATTGTTAAACGCATGACTCACCAGTATTTCCTCACCTACTGGTGAGCCTGCCCGTTTCCCGGACGCACCGGACAATGGCGGAGGAAATGCCCTGCTTGGCCACAGTAGATGCATAGCTGGGCAGCGAGCCTACGTGTGCGTTCCTCCTCAGTGAGCCTGGCTCTCCCTAGCTGCATGGGCTCGGGGCTCTCAGCAGAGGGCAGTGTAGAGGCGACGATGTGTGGGGAATACCCGGAAGTAGGGCCATACTCTGGGCAGCGGGACAGTGAAACTTGAAAGGCGGCGGCTCGCTGCGTTGACGTCGTCTTTCGCGAAGTCGATTGTCGATTCGAATCGAACGATCGATGAGCTGATCGAGATTCCCTGGCTCGTCCCTGGAAGCCAACTCGTCCTTGAGCGATTCGCTGAGTGCGCCGGTGAAGACCTCTTGAAGCGCGGCGTCGTTGAATTGGCTCTCAGCTGCAAGCGTGCGGAACTCCACGGAGAACTCTGCGACGCTGCGCCCCCCCTGACGGATGGACATTAGGCGTTTGGCGGCTTCCTTACCACGGACCGGGTGGTCGAAAACTTTGCGCATCTCGGCTGTGAAGCAGTCATATGAGGCGCACGCCGCCGAGCCCTTGTCCCACTCAGCTGTGGCCCAGGCTAAAGCTGGACCGCGAAGGCACCCGATCAGGTAAGCGATCTTGGCCCGCTCGCTGCCGTATGTTTGTGGCTGTTGATCGAACACGAGACCGCACTGCACTAAAAAGGCACGACAAGAGCCCAAGTCGCCATCGTAGGGGGCAGGGGGTGGCACGTGCGGCTCGCGAGGCGTTGGGGAGATGAAGTCTCGGCGGGGTGGTGACGTCGGATGCAGGGGAAGCGGCGTGAACTGCGCCTGGAGAGACTGTAGTGCCTCAGAAATTTCTCCTACCTTTTGGTAAAGATATTCGAGGGCTTGAGCGTGTCGATCAACGGCGGGGGGTGACGGGGAAGCATAACTCGGATCCATGTCCGCGGGGTCCGTGATGGCCAGACCAAGCTGTTAGGGTGCGCTGGGAAGTGGACCCCAAAGCAGACAAGGGTGGCTGTGGTGATTTTCAAAAGTTTATTTGAGCACAAGTCGCAGCACCGCACGTGCACTTGGCGTGTAGCTGGCAGGTGTTGACAGGAGCTCAATCAGGCGTCGGTACAATTCAGGGAGCAGGCACGGGGAATCCTGGGACGGAACAAGAGGTCTGATTAGCCGGGTAAGAATTAATGTGGTAAATACCTGAATGCTGGACTTCACTGACGGGATTACTGAAAGTTTGGTCTGGCGACGAGCGGCAACGACGAGCTGGCTTATAAAGGCGGCTGATTTCGATGGCTTGCAGCTGTCGGCGTCTTCGCCCGTCTGGTCTCCCAGCCTGCAATCAAGGAGCCCTAACACAATACACTTTACAACCACCTTACAGTCTTTTGGGGCCTCCTCCCACGTGAAGTGCAATCGAACTCTGGCGACACCTGCATGCAACGTTGACGCCCTGGGTCAAACATTAGGGTCAAGGGTCAAAGGTCAGGAGCGATGCGGCCTCTGTCTTCAAATTGCAAAAAGTTGACTGATTTGTAGCATTCTGCCCTACTGTTAAAGACGCTCTCTCTGATTGGTCATCAGTCCAGAGTGTGGGGTGGTACCCCAACCCTGCTCTGATTGGCCAGTTCTTCCGGTCTGCAATCTGTGACCGAACCCACTCGGATTGAACATCCCCTCCAGGGTGGCAGCTATGAGTTTTTTGTAAAACAGTTTATGAATGAGTTGAAAGTGTATTTAAACAATGAGCACTAATTCCAGTTACTTACTGCACTTTAGGCCCACATAGTCTAGTCAAATCATTTTCTCCATCTTGTTTTGCGCGTTAAAGACTAACAGATGAATGTGAGATTATCCCACTTACTTACTTCAGTAAATATTGCCATTTGTTCTTATTAAGCACATACATCTAAACGTTGGTCATTTTTTACCTAAATCAAGAAAAATCTGCTTTCAAATAATGTTTTGAACCATATTTATTCTGGAATTAAGAATATTTATAACATTTCAAAGCTTTTTAAATTTATTTTAAGGAGGTGTGTTTTTGGCCAATGTAAAAGAATCCTAAATGCCTTTGTTAGGTGAATTTTCCCCCGCAGAATATATAAAATACGTATACACAGATGAGCTCATTCATTCATATTTTAGGTCCATTTGTGTGTTGTCTTTTCTGTGGTAGTTGCAGGCGGTTGAATACGGCTGTTTGAATGTTAGAATAGAATAGGCTCTGTCATTCAAATAGTACAATGACATTAAAAATAGCAACACCCTACTAGTGCATCACACAATAAATTAATGTCAATAGTACATAAATAAATAATATACACTAGTACTACCTAAAAATAAATTTAAGTGTACGAAGGAGGTAGTGTTGATGTTAAAATAAATAAAATGATAGCCGACTCCTGAACTAGGCCAATAGCAAACTGCAATATGCAAGTGTTAATCAGATATACAAGTGTTAAGAAACTAGTATTCCATTAGAAGTAAGTTACTAGGTTTTAAATTTTCATTCACGATGTCATTCTGCCCAACAGGTAACAAGTTAACTCTGGGTGGCCTTGGCATCTTTCCATTCTGCAGGGTGGTTGAGCATCTGTTCAGAGGCTGCGGGAGGGCGGGACCAAAGTTCGACGTTGTTTCCTTCAAGTGGCGTCGTGGTCCGAAGCGCAGCATTATAGATTTCTTCATTACTGTTTTAGCTGTTGTGTTGTCTTGGCCTATTTTTTCCCCACTTTCAATTATGGGCATTTGGACTTTTCCCAATTTCTGTATGCCTTAAATGTATTTGTTATTACACTCAAATTCCAGTTTTTTTTTTCTTGTATTTAAATAAAGGAGATATAGTACACAGTAAAAGTTAAGCAGCCTGTATTGAGTCTTAAATAAGTTTAATGATAAGCAAGTGTTTTGCAGATATTGACGTGTTGAGAAATAAGGACTAGGTTTTTAATTTTCTGTGAGCACTCATTGGGAAAGTGCACAATATACAGGACTATATGCTATGCCGAGCAATATGGTTATTTGTGTGTGTAAAAAGAAGTAGCTGAGACATGAAGTACATCTCAATATGTTTTATTTTACAAGGTCATTGACCGCCTCCTTAAAATTTACAAAGTTTTCAAAAGACCTGCCAGAAAGTCCTTTGGACGTGGACGCCTTGACCATGTAGGTCTTTTTTTTTTTTTTTTTAATCAATATTTTTTGTGACCCTGTGCAGATTGGGCAAAAAGCGCACAGGCGCGTAGTATTTTACATTGCCAGTCTTCATCATCACCTTGTGGTGGTGGTGCTTGTTGTTGTGCTGCTGCTACTGCTGCTGAAGATGGTGTATTTGCTACAGCAGGTCATGTTGATAATGCTGCTAATGCTGATGCACAAGCTGACGTGAGGGGCGTAGCTGGTGCAACTTTGCCTTTAGCTTGCTACAGAACAAAAAATAAATATCACGGGTAAGCCCTGAAATGCATTAAAACACTGGCAAAGGAAATTATGTTATTTTTTTATCGACCTACTGACCTCCTCCTCCTTTGTGAGGATGTACAGTCGAAATCGCTTAACGTGACATTGATGTCCTACTCTGTCATCAGTAGCCACTGACGCACGAAGCAGAAGGCTTCCTGGACCATCTTCCATTCTTCTGCGCTTTTGGCGAGATCGTTACGGAAGAACTTGGAGAGGTCATAAAACTGCCACATCTCCTCGAACGTGAAGGACCGGAAGCTGCCATGCCCGCAGATGGCCCGGTCGATGTTCTGCTCCAAGTGGCATGACACCGGAGGGAACATATCCACGTAGCGTAGAAGCTGCTCCTTCAGCCACCACTCCCCAGTTTTGGTGTCGCACCTTCCCATCTGTCGTCGCCTCTCCTTCACGTGGCTATCGAGGAGACTTTTTAAGAGAGCATGCAGTAGTTGTTTTAAACTGATTTTTTTATTTTCTTTTGGGTAACAAAGACACACATCAATTTCTTATTTATACTCACTACTTGACATAGCAGACATCTTCCTCCATAAGCCACAGAAGGTCTTGCCTTTGTATTTCCCAAAGGTCACCGTGAGCTGGCCAAGGATCTGCTGGTCTGTTGGAGCTGCGGTGACGGCATGGCAGTTTTTCCTAGCTGTCAGGCGTAAAAAAACATCAGACAAGAAGAAATAATGTAGTTCAATTCATTTTTTAAATGAAGGAGATGTTGTTGTTTTTTTAAAAGGCATCCAGAACAATACCTTGTTTGTACATGTACTTCTCAGGCGCAGTTTAGGCAGCAAAGCATGGTGGCCGGTCATCGCTTCTGATGTACACTGAGAAACACAAAGGCAAGTGTCAACACAAAAAAGCAGGACATGACACGGAGGAAAAATTCTAGATGATAGTAATAATAAAATTGCATTTTTGTTGGTTGTGAAGACGATGCCTCCATTCCTAGCTGGCAATTAGAAAAACAAAAATGACGATGTTCAGAGATGCTAAAATGTTGAGAGGGGTGTCTTGAGTTCATCTAATTCCCAAATTCCAAATAAAAACGAACTTATTGGGGAAAGTGCAAAATTGGCCCACTTACAAAATGATGACGTCTATGTAGTACAGTATGTAGAAAGTGACCTTATCCAACATTGGGGCTTCTTCCCCTTCACATGGAAGAATCATGTTTATGGGTATGGTTCCCTTTTAAGATCTTATACTTCTGACAAACATTTCCGATGACCCTTTCAACATGGATTCTCAAATGTGCTGACAGCGGCCTTTTGTAAATGCTGGGAGTTTGACATCTGAACACTACATGCCCACACATTCTTGCATGTCAAAACCTCTGTCAGCCAAGACATTGTCCCCAGGTAACAAATATTTAAAAAACAAAAAAATCACTGTTCAGGGTTATATGTTTGTCACTTGTACGCCCTCCCCAGCCTTTTGATAAGAAACAAATGGCTCCCTTGGGTGTAATACATATTAAATACTTCATAGTGTGGTGGTGCTTGTAGCTGGAAAACATTTGGGCACGTGCTTTCAGATTTGATGAGTTTTCTGTGAAAATTTCAAAACGGTCAATAATCACAGTCTGTGTCACATCCTGATTGGTGTTGTGCGTCTCATCCTCCGTGATTAGCTGATCACCTTTTTCTCCAGCTTCATGTGTCCCCTCTTCAGTCTGTAGCTGACCACTTTCTTCTCCAGCGTCAGGTGTCCCTTCCTCATTCTGTTGGTGACTGTTTATTTCACCAGGCTCAGATGGTCCCTCCTTGGTCTGCAGCTCTTCAATGTTTGCATCCTGCTGGACCCCCATCTCTGGTGCTTGCAGTGTCTCTTTCCGTAGCTGCTCACGTTCGTCTTGCAGAGCGTGCAGTGTTTGTCGGTGTAACAGATGTGTGTCCCAGATGTAGGGGTGGTGCCCAGTCTGGGTCAGTCTCCCTCATTTCATAAGCTGGTTCACCTGCAATCACAGGTTTTATTTAGAAAGCTAGGCAAGATTGGATATTTCCATGGCATTTCACTTTCGTAAACACTTAATCAGACATGCTACCATCCCATCAGATCATCAGAATTTATAAATCAAGCCGGATGCAACGGACAGGACGTGAAAAGTGGACATGTCCGGGCAAAGAGGACGTTTGGTCATCCAAGCAAACAGTCATGGCCGATAAAAACTAGATCACGATTGTGTACGATCGGGGAAAAAAACGGACCCAAGAAGACATCATCACAACTGTTTCTCCACCAAGCATTGTGAGGAATGTTCACAGTCTATGTGCAGCGACATTAATTCACTTTACAACGCATACTCACATCATCAATGAAGGAGCCGACGTACACTGCTGGCCAAAAGTATTGGCACCCATGCAATTCTGTCAGTTAATGCTCAATTTCTCCCAGAAAATGATTGCAATTACAAATGCTTTGTTAGTACTGCTTTGTCATGTACGTGTACAATCATTTAGTTTATTTTTTTTTTGTCTGTGAATTTCAATCTGTTTGTCACTAGTAAACATACACTCCATTTGAACAAGGAGGGGGACAGCGAATACGTTCGTTCGCTTCCAGCCCTTCCAGTTCAAATGGAGTGGAGGTTTAAGTGCTGTCAATGGCAACACTTGGTCACTTTTCAGTTTTAGTCGATTTCAGCGACGCCGTTGGACAAAAGCGGTGGTGTTTTGCCTTAAGGCAGACACACACCCAAATAGTGCTGTAAAATCACGATGGTCGCCTGCAGATGGATAAAACATTTGTTTCCAGCGGCTGTGTGAAGGATTAAAAGTAACAAGGTAATGAATCCAGTTGTGGCTAAACAATAGGATAGGATCAAGGCCGGCCCAGCCTATACGCAGACTATGCAGCTGCTTAGGGCCCCTGACCACTCGGGGGCGGGGCCCCAATCTGGAAACCTCATTTTATAGGTTGTTAATAGGGCATCGTGAATAATGTGGGGCGCATTGCCGTTGATCTATGCAAACATCCATTTTCTTGTCATTACAATCTGGCAACCTGGGGAGTGACGTTAAACCTGCTTTGCGATGATTGGTGCTCAAACTTGCTTGGAAAATAGATGCACGGATATGTGGAAGAGAATTTATCCCTCTGGAGCAGAGAAAGGAAAGAAGAAAATCGTAGAAGAAAAGAAACAACAGTATAGTGCTGCAACGATTAATCGATGAACTCGAGTATTCGATTAGAAAAAACATTCGAATTAAATGTTGTTGCTTTGAGTATTTGTTTAATGAAAGTGGCATTGTAATGGTTTATTTTGAAATTGTTTGCATTTACTTTTATTGATTAGGGTGGATGCACTGCCCTCTGGTCTGCCTCTTTTTACATGGCTGAATCCAACTGCTCCCTGTTAAGACCAACGTGAGCTAAGTTTTTGTTTGAGCTAATGTTTTTTTAATGTATTCATAATTTAGTTTATAGGTATATTTAGCCGTTTTTTGTGGGAATATGTGTCTGAATCATTTGTTAAGAGCATTGTGAAAAAAACCAGCATTTTATAGCATTTAAGCTAGCTGACTTTTTCTATGCAAGTTAGCCAATTGTTCTTTTGTTGTACATAGATCCTCATTAAAAAAAAATAATAATAATTATACTCTTTGAGGCTGAGCTCAGGTATTTTAATTTTTCATGTTTCTAATCCGATTACTCGAATATTCCAACTGACTGGTCCATCAATTAATCGATTACTAAAATATTCTATAGCTGCAGCCCTACAACAGTATCGCGGTAATTGAGCATGTTGTTTATGTTGTTGTTGTTGTTGTTGTTGTTGTTGTTGTGCAAGACACTCCGACTTGAACGCTGTTGTCAGCTGAGCTTGTCAATATGTCGTACTGGTAATTGCCATTAGCTGCAGGGCAAAAGCCTGGAGCGAATCAAGTAAAGCGGAGCAAGCTGTCACCTGTCGGCAACGGCAAATGTACGGCTTCCGCTGATTGTAGTAAAACGAAATATTGGCATAATATGCATTTGGACTGGAGAGCGTAGATATAGTCATTTCATTTATATCGGACATTATTATCAAGTAGTATACCAATCAGAAAAAGGTTTGGCGCCATCTACTGTAAGTACTGACAATCATTTGGGGTGAGAAGTTTGAAGTATGCGGTGCAACAAAATCTGATTAATATACAAAATGTGGACGTATGGGTTGGATTGCATGTATGGGTTTCACAGTACTCTGTGACGAAATGGTGGGCCAAAAATATGGGCCCCTTGGCATTTTGCTTAGGGCCCCCAAGTGGCCTGGGCCGGCCCTGCGTGCAAGTGCATCCAATCCACGGGGGACAGACGAGATGGCAGCCCAGACTCAGCAACCTCACCTGCACCTGGCCGAGCTCACAGCCGCCCAGTTCATCGACATCTGGAAACACTTTGACGTGGATGGTCAGTGACTTTTGCTCTTTTTTTTTTCCCTTCCATCAGAAGTTCATTTCTTAAAAAGAGAAAATGTGTTAACTATTAAACATTCATTTTCTTGACTTGGAGTGAAAGATTTTGCAATTTTAATCCTATATAGGGCACTCATTTTTACACAACGTTTGGTTGCCATTGACGGCACCAGACGTCCATATCCATTTTGGCTAGGAGAGGCTAGCAGCGAATGACTACTGCCAACCCTTCCAGTCAAAATGAATTGGATGTCTAGTGTCGCCACTGACACTGAAAGATGAGCATTCACAACCATTCTTTCCAGTTTAAACGAGTTGGATGTCTACAGCTGTCAATAGCAGGCAATGAGTAAAATACTAAGAAGAACAAAAAGATCGACTTTGGAGTCTTATTGGAGATCATAACACATCCATCCATCCATCCATTATCTTCCGCTTGTTCCAGGGTCGGGTCGCGGGGGCAGCAGCTTTAACAGGGAAGCCCAGACTTCCCTCTCCCCAGCCACTTCAACCAGCTCCTCCGGCGGGATCCCAAGGCGTTCCCAGGCCAGCCGAGAGACATAGTCTCTCCAGCATGTCCTGGGTCGTCCCCGGGGCCTCCCGCCGGTGGGACATACCCGGAACACCTCTCCAGGGAGGCGTCCGGGAGGCATCCGGACCAGATGCCCGAGCCACCTCAGCTGGCTCCTCTCTACGCGGAGGAGTAGCAGCTCGACGCCGAGTCCCTCCCGGATGACCGAGCTTCTCACCCTACCTCTAAGGGAGAGCCCGGACACCCTGCGGAGGAAACTCATTTCGGCCGCTTGTATCCGGGATCTTGTTCTTTCGGTCACGACCCAAAGCTCGTGACCATAGGTGAGGGTAGGAACGTAGATCGACTGGTAAATCGAGAGCTTTGCCTTTCGGCTCAGCTCCTTCTTCATCACTACGGACCGGTGCAGAGTCCGCATTACTGCAGACGCCGCACCGATTCGCCTGTCGATCTCCCGCTCCCTCCTACCGTCACTCGTGAACAAGACCCCAAGATACTTGAACTCCTCCACTTGGGGCAGTATCTCATCCCCGACCCGGAGAGGGCACTCCACCCTTTTCCGACTGAGGACCTTGGTCTCGGATTTGGAGGTGCTGATCTTCATCCCAACTGCTTCACACTCAGCTGCGAACCGCTCCAGTGAGAGTTGGAGGTCACGGCTTGATGAAGCCAACAGCACTAAATCATCTGCAAAAAGCAGAGATTCAATGCTGAGGTCACCAAACCGGACCCCCTCAACGCTTCGGCTGCGCCTAGAAATTCTGTCCATAAAAATTATGAACAAAATCGGTGACAAAGGGCAGCCTTGGCGGAGTCCAACCCTCACTGGGAACGAATTCGACTTACTGCCGACAATGCGGACCAAACTCTGACACCGGTCGTACAGGGACCGAACAGCCCTTACCAAGGGGCTCGGTACCCCGTACTCCCGGAGCACCCCCCACAGGACTCCCCGAGGCACACGGTCGAACGCCTTCTCCAGATCCACAAAACACATGTAGACTGATCGGGCGAACTCCCATGCACCCTCGAGGACCCTGCCGAGGGTGTAGAGCTGGTCCACTGTTCCACGGCCGGGACGAAAACCACACTGCTCCTCCTGAATCCGAGATTCGGCTTCTCGGCGGACTCTCCTCTCCAGCACCCCTGAATAGACTTTACCAGGGAGGCTGAGGAGTGTGATCCCTCTATGATTGGAACACACCCTCCGGTCCCCCTTCTTAAAAAGGGGGACCACCACCCCGGTCTGCCAATCCAAAGGCACTGTCCCCGATGTCCACGCGATGTTGTAGAGACGTGTCAGCCACGACACCCCTACAACATCCAGAGCCTTCAGGAACTCCGGGCGGATCTCATCTACCCCCGGAGCCTTGCCACCGAGGAGCTTTCCAACCGCCTCAGTGACTTCAACCCCAGAGATCGAAGAGCCCACTACGGAGTCCCCAGACTCTGCTTCCTCAAAGGAAGGCGTGTCGGTGGAATTGAGGAGGGCCTCGAAGTATTCTCCCCACCGGCTCACGACGTCCCGAGTGGAGGTCAGCAGTACACCATCTTCACTATACACAGTGTTAATGGTGCACTGCTTTCCCCTCCTCAGGCGCCGGATGGTGGACCAGAATTTCCTCGAAGCCGTCCGGAAGTCGTTTTCCATGGCCTCGCCGAACTCCTCCCATGTCCGGGTTTTTGCCTCGGCGACCGCCGAAGCCGCAGTCCGCTTGGCCAGCCGGTACCTGTCAGCTGCCTCCGGAGTCCCACAGGCCAAAAAGGCCCGATAGGCCTCCTTCTTCAGCTTGACGGCATCCCTTACCGCTGGTGTCCACCAGCGGGTTCGGGGATTGCCGCCACGACAGGCACCAACCACCTTACGGCCACAGCTCTGATCAGCCGCCTCAACAATGGAGGTGCGGAACATGGCCCACTCGGACTCAATGTTCCCCACCTCCCCCGGGACAAGGGAGAAGTTCTGCTGGAGGTGGGTGTTGAAACTCTTTCTGACAGGGGATTCTGCCAGACGTTCCCAGCAGACCCTCACAATACGTTTGGGCCTGCCAGGTCTGGCCAGCATCTTCCCCCGCCATCGGAGCCAACACACCACCAGGTGGTGATCAGTTGACAGCTCCGCCCCTCTCTTCACCCGAGTGTCCAAAACATGCGGCCGCAAGTCCGATGACACGATTACGAAGTCGATCATCGAACTGCGGCCTAGGGTGTCCTGGTGCCAAGTGCACATATGGACACCCCTATGTTTGAACATGGTGTTCGTTATAGACAAACCGTGACGAGCACAGAAGTCCAATATCAGAACACCACTTGGGTTCTGATCGGGGGGGCCGTTCCTCCCAATCACGCCCCTGCAGGTCTCACTGTCATTGCCCACGTGAGCGTTGAAGTCCCCCAGTAGAATGAGGGAGTCCCCAGAGGGGGCGCTCTCTAGCACACCCTCCAAGGACTCCAAAAAGGGTGGGTATTCTGAACTGCTGTTCGGTGCATAAGCGCAAACAACAGTAAGAACCCGTCCCCCCACACGAAGGCGGAGGGAGGCTACCCTCTCGTCTACCGGGGTAAACTCCAACGTACAGGCGCCAAGCCGGGGGGCAATAAGTATGCCCACACCTGCCCTGCGCCTCTCACCATGGGCAACTCCAGAGTGGAAGAGAGTCCAACCCCTCTCGAGAGGATTGGTACCAGAACCCAAGCTGTGTGTGGAGGAGAGTCCGACTATATCTAGTCGGAACTAGTCGGAGAGGTGACATTCCATGTCCCAAGAGTTAGCTTCAGCAGCTGGGGGTCGGACCGCCAAGGCCCCCGCCTTTGGCTGCCGCCCAACTCCCTACGCACCCGACCCCTTTGGCCCCTCCCACAGGTGGTGAGCCCATGGGAAGGGGAACCCACGTTGCCTTTTCGGGCTGAGCACGGCCGGGCCCCATGGGGACAGCCCCGGCCACCAGACGCTTGCCTTCGAGCCCCACCTCCAGGCCTGGCTCCAGAGGGGGGGCCCGGTAACCCGCGTCCGGGCGAGGGAAACTGGGGTTCATTAATGTTGCTCATCATAAGGGGTCTTTTTGAGCCATACTTTGTCTGGCCTCTCACCTAGGACCTGTTTGCCATTGGTGACCCAACCAGGGGCTTAAAGCCCCAGACAACATAGCTACTAGGATCATTGAGACACGCAAACCCCTCCACCACGATAAGGTGATGACTCACGGGGGGGGGGAGATCATAACCACAGTGTGTAAATAAATGACATTTTTGATCTATAAAATTAGTTGATTTCATGTGCTCGTTAGTAGGTCAGAATAAGGTTGGATATCGGCCAACTGTTGTAGTCGCACCTCCCGTTTTCATGGGATTACCTTCTCATGTCATTCAAACCCCCCTCTGACCTCTGTTAAACCAAACCAGTCTTATTCCGAGCCAGTATTAACTCTCACCACAACAGCTTTCTGCTTGCATATATTGTAGGTGGTAAATGCTGGAGAGGACTGCAAGACGTTCCTAATGTTGTTGTGAATTTGGTGATAAGACTTGGCTCAATTTGCTATGGTCAACGATGAGTTGAATCAAGAGCCAATGGACACGCATTGGACCCACTGGCAATTCCAATTTTGTGTTAAGACAAGATTAACACACAGAGCTGCCTCTGAATGATCGTGTTTTTGTGTCATTGACGGCGACAAATGTCCAGTCCATTTGCTAATGGTGAAGTGATAGTCAAATAGCAAAAATAGTGGCGCTTCGATGTACGAGTGACCAGACTCAAGAGTTTTTCGAGGTCTGACCTGAGGTGGTTAAAAGCAAAAGTAGTTATCCAAAACATTCCTCAAGTACAAGTAAAAAATATTCGTTGAAAAGAATACTCTAGTAAGGAGTAACTTTGTCAGTAACTGCTTACAATGTCTTATGAAAAAAAAAAATAATAATAATGTTATATATTTTTTTCTCAGCACAACTTCATCTACTAGTAGATGAACTGTCATTACATTACTGTACTATAACCTATCCGGCCAAAAAGATGACACACAAACCCTCAAATTCAGACCAGAACAACACGATGAAACATCACCCAGAGCATGAGTGCCCTCTAGCGGAGAACAAACATTGTTACCGCTACTTATAACGTATAATGGAGTCAGGTGGTTATTGTTGCGACGTCTCATTGGTACAACTGAGACGGCCACTGTCGGCACCTCTGGCGAGAATAAAGTCAATATGTACAATAAAGACGAAAAATGTAATGACTCTAGTGTAGCCCAAAGTAGTGGCGTAAGAGTTGTGTTTCATCACAAATCTACTCAAGTCAAAGTAAAAAGTATCGCGTGGTAAAACCATAAGGTGGAGTTTGACTTTTCTGGCAAGAGGGGCCAAAAATGTTGATGACCCCGAAACGCAGTGTCAGCAATAAAATCAACTTACACGATATATGCTCCGATAGTAGCTTAGCCCATGCTCGTACATACAGGCACCCCAGCTGTGTGTGTGTCTGCGTGTGTGAGCGTGTGCGTTTTTCTGTCTTACCTCGTGGAGAAGTAGACGCCACATCTGTTTTGGCTATTTCCAGCCAGGAACATAATTTATAATAATACGTTGAAAATGAACTTTTTTTTTTTTTACCTTGTTTCCATTTTTGGGGGTTAACGTCTGAAGTGGAGCCAACTGAAATTCCGCTCACCATTTTGGCGATGCTCTCCGGTGTTTCATGGTCCACATCTTCAGTTCTTGGTTCTCGCTCAGTAGTTGTTGTCGCTTTTGAAAGCTTAGGTTTGAAAAAATGATGTATATCCATCTTGCCTCTTCTGACCTCAAGTGTTTTTTGGGGGGGGCTTAGCAAAGCAAATGACCGTCTCTAAGGTGCTAGTTGTCAGGGAGCGCGGGCGGGCAAGGTGGACCCAAATGCAGGGAAATGTAGGCGAGGCAGATGAATGGTGCAAAAATGATTTAATTAAAGCCAACGAAAAACAAAGTACAAACAAAGGCTGTGATAATCCAAAGAAGGCACTGAGGCAAACAAAAACTGTCACTAACAAAAGACTGCTTTTCAAAAACTCACTTGGAACACAAGGGCTTGGATAGGCGTGAATACTGCTGATGAGAACCTGACATGGACTTTGACGTTGACATAGACACTTACATTGACAATGACGCAACAAGGACTGAAAAGAAACTGGGTGCTTTTATACACACACACATGCAGACAAGGGGTAACGAGACAACGAGGAACAGCTAGGTAATACAGGAGGACTCACTATGTGCAGGCACGACAGGTGAAATCACAGAGACAAGTCACACCCCCGTCTCATCTGGCTAGATGGACCTCTTCTTGTTCCTTTACTCCAATGTATCTTTACGGACTGTAACTTCGCCTGCTAATTCCAGTCCTGGTGCTTCCTGCCTATCTGTCCTGGGAGTGGATCTCTCCTCACTGTGGTACTTCCCAAGGTTTCTCATTTTTTCCCCAAAGACTCTGGAGTTTTTGGAGTTTTTCCTTGCCGACATGGAGGGTCTACGGATGGGGGATGCCCAGGATTCGAAATGTATGTATTCATCTTTATTGCTTCATTTGCTGTTTCTGATTGTGTATCACATTGCCTCTGCAAAGCCCTTTGAGACAACCTTGTTGTGATTTAGGGCTATACGAATAAAATTGAATTGAATAGATATGTCAAGAACACTTGGAATGTTTGACAATAGAGATCTACAATGAAAAAAAGAAAAATATAATTGTCAGTTGAATCTATCAATCACCAGGTTCATGTATTGAGTCCTTCACTGAATGGATGAGCCAATTGTTTTCCACTATTAAGCAAAAAAAAATTCTTCATCTGTGGAGATTTTAATATTGATTCATTATGTATAATGTATAATGTATAGTATGTCTCTTTACCCAACAATAACTAAACCTTTGAATCGAACAGTGTATCATCTGAACCAATGCACGTAAAAGTTATTATCAGAAGATAAGGATTTATTTTGCATTGATCATTTTGCCTATTAATTAATTAGGTTCATATACATGAGAAATGTGGCCCTTTGCCCCCTTCATCCAATCTGTTTGGTCTAATTAATGTCCCGTCCCCAGCAAAAAGTGTACCTACATGCAGGTTATGCTGTTATATCGTCCCTACGAATGTTGAGACCAAACCTATGCCCTTCCAAAGTAACGCCGGTTTTTGTGGTGAAGGACAGGCGCAAGACCACAAACAGTTTTCATTTCAATCTTATAAAAAAAAAAAAAAAATTAAAAAAAAAAAAAAAAAGAGCTTAGACCAAGAAAAATACAATAGAATATTTAAAAACTAAATTTTGGCCTTAAATAAAATATTCTTTGTTTTTTTTTCACACTTTTTGTTTAGCAATCTGTAATAAATTGATTAAAGTATCAGAATTAAAAGTTTTAAAAACAACTGAATATTTCACTAAAGGTCAGAATTGAATTCTGTGGTTTTGTACACCACTCTTTACTCTCATTTATGTTGCATGAATTATAGAATTGCGACGACCAACACATTGAGGGTGTAGAGCAAATGCATGCTATTTTCTTACTTTTACGTATCGATAATATGTACCGTGTGTGCGTGTTTTGTGAAGAATGCTGATGAGATATGAAATAACCAGTAGCCAATTGAATAAGCTACCGTTTTTGGTTTATATATTTGGAAATCGGACACTAAAGGAGTCAGCCATGAACCTCACCGCACGTCACTGATTTTGATCGTGACTTTGTGAATGCCAGTGGCCTGTACTGTACTGTACTGAAGTAATCCTGCTTACCAGCGGCTAACCGGAGTTGACGAAACCTGGTTATCTAGTTTGTGGTCAATCAGTGCTACGACGCTAGTTATGAGGTTGATTAGTCGAACCTATGTCAACCCAATCAGAGTTACTGCGCGTTCACATAAAAGGGGGCGGAGACCAGAGTCAAAAACTACTTGTGACGATGGCACGGGCACCTTACTTCACGGAGGAGGAATGCGCGATAGTAATGCGGAGTTATGAAGAATTAAAAGCCACCCTCACCGCGAAATCCAACACCGCTCCAGCGAGTAGAGCGCGACTGGTCTGTTGGCAGCGAATTACAGATCGTGTGATTTGTGAATGCGTCAATATGCCAGTTTACTTATGTACATGAAAAGAAATAAAGTCTGCTGTCAGGACAATAAAATAAGATTTGGTACGTTAAGTGTAAGAAATAATTTATCGTGCATTACCACATAAAGCAGGGTGATATATGTTTAGTCCCATTGACTGTATGAATATGTATGTCCTTTGAACATCGTCAGAGTAGAGGTTAGATTGGGCCTAAAAAAATCCAGCCCAACCCGGCCCGAGCCTGATCAATTCACTTGATTTGCAGGCCCAGAGCCTGACCCCCCCGCCGTCAATTTTATGTTATATTTGGGAGGACTCAGGAGAAGAAGGAAATGCGGGGATGAGATGCATGGTTGCGTTCTGTGTGATCACATTTGTGACAATGAATAATAAAAAAAATTAAAGCCTCTCTTTTGCAATGAATTTTCAGTTAAACAATACCGTTAGATGCATATTCAATAAACATTTATATCTTTTATATTTGTGTGTCTGTTCTATCGGTGGATTTGACATTTATTTTAATCTCTTCGAGCTGGCAGAAAAAAAAATCCGCATCTTTCTAAATGTTTAAATAGTCTACATATTTTTGTGATTATTATAAATGCATTTACACAACGAAATAACGCTGGAAAAGTTCCTTAAATATATTTCTTGTATGAGAGCAAAGCTCCACATTGGCTTACATTCAGCGAAGCCTCCTGGACAAGCGTCCAGGAGGCATCCAAACCAGATGGCCGAACCCCCTCAGCTGGCTCCTCACAATGCGGAGGAGTAGCGGCTCGATCCTCCATCCCGGATGATCACTTTTTCACAATTATCCAAGAATGAACTCTTTACACTCTGCGTAGTAAAATTGGGGACGCGGCGTCCCCTTGATATGTGTTGGCCATAACGTCTGTTGTACCATAAAGACGTAATTTTTGGGCAGTACATAGACGAACAGTAGCTCTTTCATTCAATACCAGATGTCCTGACAGATCCAAATACCTGTTGCATTGTACCCAAATGAGTTTTCCGCAGAGCCAGGCGGTTTACCAAAAATTGACCGTTAACAAAATTCTTCACGATGACCGACGTAATTTTGACCATGTCGGTAAATTTGGTCATTTAATAAAACAAGTAAATATAGTCTTTTCATCCCGCTTTGACGCCGTGTTGTTCGGCTACGTTCGTTCCCCTTTAAGAAAGCAGTCAGTGTGTTTACATGTGAAGTCACGTGGTTATCAGGAAATCAAGCAAACAGCAGCCCAGTAGACTAACGCTAGCGGCTAATGCTACAAGCAAACGTGATGGAGTCGGGCTTAAGGGAGCTTAGCCAAACTTTCACCCGACATTAAGTAGACTCTTGGCGGCCTCCAGGCGGGCTTTCACCCGCTTTCCTCACGATTTCATGAGAGGGTGCTTCTATTGCTTTCTACTGGCTGCCGCTAGCGGCTAACGCTACAAATGAACGTGATGGGAGTCTGATAGCGGCTCTAACCTTGTCAAAACGGCTGAACTTAATGAGTGGATTGGGCACCGACTGCATCTAGCAATTAGTATGTCGCGTTATTTTGTATCTGTGTGTGTGTGTGTGATTTCTTTGACAGCTTTTATGATGGTAAAGCATTCACCATAAATTATAATCCAACAGTGGGGCTTATAATATCACCATTTAATGGCCACCGCTATTTTTCTGTATGTGCTTGCTTTATTCTGTGTCATTACTGCCATCATAAAATCTTAAACGCTTCATTGGCATAAGAGCAATATAGCTTTAGCGTGTGTGTCTCTGTGGTGGGGGTGCATGTGTGCGTGCATGTATTTAAAAAAATGCTCTGAAAAAAAGAAGAAAAAAAAAACACAGAAACATTGAAGTAAAAAGCAAAAAGTAATAATGTCACATCAGCCATGAACAATAAGTTGTCTGTTTGAAGTGTACTGTTCAAGTCGTATGTCATTTGTGTTACAATGACATGTTTGCACAGTCGTCGTATTGATTTGTATAATGTTGTTCAAGTCATACTAGCTGTTATAAATGTTCAAACTTGAATTCTTATTGTTTACAAGACATTTTCATATACTTAATGTTTAGACTGCATGTACAATTGTTAAACATGTTAAATTGAAAGCTGGTAAATAAAAAAGAGAAACAGTACAGAAAAGCAGTTTCTTTTCAGGTCAGTCACGTCAGCCTCTCGCCATAGTACACGCACACACACACCCACGCATCCCCCCCCACACACACACACAATTTAGTTTTTGTGTTTGTTTTTGTGTCTGTCTGTTTGTCAGTTTTTGTGTTTGTTTGTCTATCTGTCAGTTTGTATATTTGTTCGTGCCATGTGAGAGAATATTCTCAAAAGCTGGAGAGGTCATTAGCAAAAAGAGGAACCGGCTGAAACCAAATGCTGCTGAGATGATTCTGTTTTTAAATAAAAATGTGTGAATCACCCAAATCCCCATCCCAGTGTCACTAGCATTCTATACACCTACCATCAAGAGTTCCCTATTGCACAAGCATTTGCGTATTTCATTTAAAAGTAACACAACAGCTTTTTTTTGTTTGTTTGTTTTCATTATTATTATTATTATTATTTTTTTTTTTATTAATCTGGGGGAAGAATAAAGAATACATTTCAGGCTAGTGGTCAAACCCACTACTGCTCGCACATCAGACATAGTATATAACCACCATACCACCCACAGGTTTCATTGTTCAGATGACACTTGGTCATTTGGTTAGATGAAAATTCAATATATTTTTGTCCAGAAGATGTCACCACACTGAATTGTGTCAAATGCCTCGTAGCACGGAACCATCTCAACACATTTGCTTCAGCGGTACAGAAAGCAGCGGTGAAGCAGTGTCGTCTGTCGTGACTCACCACACTGATTCGTGGCAAATGCTTCATAACACTGAATGAACCATTTCGACACGTTGCTTGATATATATTTACTGCTTCAGAAAGCTAAGGTTTCTCCATCACTAGTACGACCCTAATTTCCAAATGTTCCACGTGACGTTGAGACGTGTTTGATGCACGAATTCTTCTTTGTTTGTATGTTTGTTTTCTTTTGATGCACGAGTTCTTTAGAGCGTCATCCTCCAGCCTTTGTGTCGTTGGACGTGCGTGCGTGCGTGCGTGACGTAGTCAAGCTTGTGTGTCTGTCACAGAGCGAAAGAGGCTTGCGTCGTATTAAATTCTCCTCTGAAGTTTATCTGGCTGATCTTCTATCTGGACCTGAGAGATGAAGAAGGCACAATCGCTCCTTTTCCAAGCGTTGACCGTGCTTGGCATTTGGGCTTCGCTTGGTGAGTTCACGTTTTTATTTGACTTCAAGGTTCACTGCAAACGTTGTTGGGACTGGATTTGTTTCTTCAGATCATTAGGGGATCAATATAAAAGGGCATTTTATTGGCCCCACCTCGGGGAAATGTATACTTGTCAGATTACTAGACATATTAAGCAAACTGTCAGTCTCATTTGAAACAATGGAAACAATACATAATACATCCGCGGTTTTGAGACACTTTCTGATCCGACTGTGAACTTTTGAAAAAAGGGTGTAGTAAAGCCTATTTAAAACTAACGACTGACTTTAAGCATTGATATACCACTCATTTAACTCACTGACCGCCACTGACTGAAAACCTGAAACATTCACTTCGGTTTGCCTTGGAAATTCACTTCGGTTTGCCTTGGAAGGCTGCAAATGGATTGGACGTCTAGCACCGTCATTGGCACAGAAACGTGAGAATCCATAGCCAGTCCTCCCAGTTAAGAATAAGCGCACTTCTGTTGTTGTCAGTAGTAAGCTAAACGAACCAAAATTATACATTAATACAAATGTATATATATAACTATTTTAAAACTATTAAAATTATTATGAATTAAAAAAATAACACTAAATATTACTATTAAATTTTATTATAATAATTTTAATAACTTAATAATAATAAATTTAATAAATTCATAATAATTTATTTTTTAATTTAATTTTATAGTATTATATAATACTATATTATTAGTAGTATTATTATTACTAAATATAATAACACTAAATATATAATACTAAATATTGACTAATGGCAGTTAAATACTCTTGTAGTTTAGTTTTGGTTAGTTTTAGTTTTATACTAAAGGGTCATAGTATTTACCTATGATATAAATAAATATCTACTTTTTTTAATTCCATTATAATCTTAATGATTTTTTTTAATCAATAAATTATCAATAAACCCAATAGATTTGTATTAATGTATA
The DNA here is from genome assembly GCF_030265065.1 of Corythoichthys intestinalis. NCBI lineage: Eukaryota > Metazoa > Chordata > Actinopteri > Syngnathiformes > Syngnathidae > Corythoichthys > Corythoichthys intestinalis. Next base: position 21,163 of record NW_026651628.1, on the reverse strand, counting down.
ATTGTATTTTTTCATATATAAATAAAATTAACATTAAAAAATAAAAAATAAATACATATATGTTACAGTTCTACATGGACTGAGGTTTTCAATGCAACTTTTCACATTCCAGGTGTTTTGTTTCACATTGCGAGATGGATAATTTTGTATGTGGTGCCTGTGTGTGTGTTTTGTCATAATGTATCAAACGTAGGAAGAGAATGTCCAAAAGACATGTGCTTCAACACAACAGAAACTTAGCTCCAAAACCATTGTCTGTGATCTCAATTGATCTGGATCATGAATACATATAGGTTGAGGTGCTGGAAGGGGAGGGATAATTGAACTTTTAATGACCGAAGGGAAAACAAACAACAACAAAAAACCTGCAGTTGAACACAATCTTGATGACTTTTACAATTGTTGTTACAATATGATTAACACCCCCCACCAACACAAACCTATATAAAGACAAACCGAACACTTTAAAATGCAACTTTTTTTCACCTCGACCTATAACCTTACTCACCTTGTCTTCACTGATGCAAAAGCATCTATTGCACTTTCATATGACAGTTGTTTTGGAAGGGCACTTCTTTCCTGGACTTGGTGGGCTTGGACTTGGTGCTGATGTGGATAAGTTCGCTGTAAAAGATGGCCCAGAATGTACAGAGGCAGAAGGAAAATATTTCAGAAGAGCATCTAGAGAAGAAAGTGGAATCTTACATTATATTTGTCAAATAGCTGCTCATTGTCAAACCAGCATGATAGCGCCTAAAGTCTTGCAGCCTACTGTACCTGTCTATTGGACCCGGTCACTATCTTTGATGGGCGTAGTTGAAAGAAAATACATTCTTGAAGCACTGCAACTACACAGGACTATTCAATAATAATGAATTAAATAAAATAAGACAGCAAATAAATACCTATTGAATTTTTTTTTTTTTTTTACATGAACGTGATTGCCATTTTAATGAATTAATGACACATTTAAAAACAAATGTTTGCATTTAAATCCATGGCACTTTTAGTCCCCCATACCACAGAACTTTGAAATTATTAATGCATATTTTATGGTGTATTTGTATAATTAACCTTGCCACTTTTTTAGGCAAGGCAAATTTATTTGAAAGGCAAAATTTCACACAAGGTAAAAGTGGTTCACATCACATGAAAGTAAGCAAGACAATTTGGGTCCCCCATAGACTTTGTCCAAATTTCTCAAAAATTGGAGGGGGAGTAAATTTAACTGAAACTAATCAACAGCTGGCTGAATACTGAAAATATTTCTAAAACAACAGCCTGGCTAATGATACAGTATAATCTTTCTTTAGCACTAAGTCATATAAACTCTATGTGAATAACCGCTAGCTTGCAGTTGCGCTAAGTCTACGTGCTTATGCTGTTGAAAAAAAATCATCACAACAAACCTCTGTTTTTCTTCACGTTTATGGTCTCTTCTTTCTTTTTCTTCTGACCCGGAGGGCTTTTGTCTTTTCATGAAGTTGACGTCACCGTAACGTCGCTCAATTGCGGAGGCTAAAAATAGCACCTTCAGGTAGCTCACTCGTCTGCTGGGTGGTGAGACTGGGGTCTGTGGTGAAATTATCACATCACAGGAAAAAGTGAAACGGGCAGAGGGTCCACTAGAAAAATGATTTCATTATTATTTAAAGACTTATTATGAACGGTTTTGCTCTTCTTTTCTTTGAATTTTTTGAATACTGCTATCATCAAATATTATTTGAATATTTTTCTTGACGCCCTTAGGACGCTGCTGCAGGCCTACGAGCCCTCCTGCTACGCGCCCTCCTGCTACGCGCCCTCCTGTTACGCGCCCTCCTGTTACGCGCCCTCCTGTTACGGTCGCTCCTGCTACGGTCGCTCCTCCTACGGGCCCTCCTGTTACGGGCCCTCCTGTTACGGGCCCTCCTGTTACGGTCGCTCCTGTTACGGTCGCTCCTGCTACGGGCCCTCCTCTTACGGTCGCTCCTGCTACGGGCCATCCTGCTACGGGCGTTCCTGTTACGGGCCCTCCTGTTACGGTCGCTCCTGCTACGGTCGCTCCTGCTACGGGCCCTCCTGTTACGGTCGCTCCTGCTACGGTCGCTCCTCCTACGGGCCCTCCTGTTACGGGCCCTCCTGTTACGGGCCCTCCTGTTACGGTCGCTCCTGCTACGGGCCCTCCTCTTACGGTCGCTCCTGCTACGGGCCATCCTGCTACGGGCGTTCCTGTTACGGGCCCTCCTGTTACGGTCGCTCCTGCTACGGTCGCTCCTGCTACGGGCCGTCCTCCTACGGGCCCTCCTGTTACGGTAGCTCCTGTTACGGTCGCTCCTACTACGGGCCCTCGTGCTACGGGCCCTCCTCTTACGGGCCCTGATAAGAAGGTTGTATCGCCTACTCGACGGCCCAAGTCTGCTGAGGGCTGTCAGGCACCCTGGCGGCTCAACAACCAACATAGTTACTGCTTTGCCAATGACTCTAAATCTTGGGATGATGCCAAACGCTACTGTTCATCCAATGGGGGGCACCTGCTGATAATCCGGAGCAGCGCGGAGAGGGTGAGCGGCCTTTCACTAAGTGTCTCTCGTGCCCTTTAGTACTGATGCAATTTGTTTCAGGACTGGTTGAAAGAGCAACTCGATGGCTTTGACTACTGGATCGGCCTGAAGAGCCCATACCCGTGGAAGTGGATTGACGGAACTCCTTTGAAATCAGAACTAGCGTAAGCAGTATAAGGAAAGCGTAATGTAGACACGTAAAATTTGGGTACTTCCTACTCACTCATCACTATAACACCCAAAATGACAGCTGCACCCAAGGAAAAGTGCTTCTTCTTTGCTTTATAGGGAACTGAACAGCCTTATGTGGCGACTATTATCGATAAGATGATTGGTAAAGCACAACCGAATCAGAATCGATCAAAATAACATCCCTCAGCGTATCTGCTTTTTAACAGGCCGTTTAGTTAAAAAGAATTTCTGAAATGTTTTTTGACAGGCCGTTTTGTTAAGAAGAATGGTTCTAGTCAAGGCTGATTTATGCTTCTGCGTTCCGGTGACAGCGGAGCGACGCCGTAGGCCCTACGCCAGGGTTCACTAAATCCGGACCCTAGTGACGGGATCTGTCGTTCACTTGAGTAAACGAATCCATTCCGGATCGTTCAGTAAAAAGATTCGTTCAAACGAATCGTTCAACGAATCGTTCGCCCCCCTCATCTCCCTCCCCGTCCAAATGAATCGTTCGGTTACTGAACGGGAAGTGACGTTGCCGAACGAATCACCAAAGACCGCTTCGCAGTATAACTGAACGGGAAGTGACATTCTTGGTCCCTCCCTCTCTTGCACATTGACCACTCGTCGTAGTTTCAGTAATGAGTGACAGGCAATATCATTCTGCTTTCACAGACAGCCTCGTCTCCCTCCCACCCGCTGCTGCAAAAGCGAGGGAGAACTTCCGCGTCGTCTGTCCTAGTTCTATGGGCTCAAAATCATGGCTCGTGCTTGCATTTCGATTTAGGACACGGTTAAACATTTTCCTTTTGTGGGAGGAGTGGGGGTTTGGGGTCGGGGGCGCACGGACTTTCTTTAGCATGTTCTCGATCACATATACAATGCTGCTGCTAGCCTGCTACCAGCCAACGCAGCATGCTTGCTGTCACGAAAATAAAAATAAATCGAAAGTTTAATTTCTAAATGGATCGACCAACACATATTTACCTCTCACTCTGTTGTATTTTTGTTTTCATGCTCATCACTATTATTTTTAGTCACTATTGTTAAAACTATAAGTGTAAATAGCTAGTTTTCGAATGTGCTGCTCTGAAATAAAGACAATACTGCATTTTGATATTTGACAGTTTAATTGCAAATCAGTATTAAGATGATCGTACTGAATTTTTGCACTGGTATTAATAAATAAAATAATCCGGTCAGCTCCCCTGTCGTCCCCGCATCTCAGATCGTCAAATGCTGACGAGAAATGGTTGTTTGCCCTTTACGATGTCGCCTTTCTACCCTTATTAGTCTGTTAAGAAAAATGTAGACATATTGCGACATCTCCCGTGTCCGCGTGCGTTGTTTTGGGGCGCTTGAGTAGTGCATGATGGACGGATTGACATAATTTGTCAAACCAACCAACACCTGACACGGGGGAAAAAAATAAAACACTCGGAAAAAAATGACATGTATATACAGTTTCATTGCAAATCAGTATTATGGTGATCGTATTGACGTTTTGCACTGGTATTAATAAATAAAATAATCCGGTCAGCTCCCCTGTCGTCCCCGCATCTCAGATTGTCAAATGCTGACGAGAAATAATTGTTTGCTCTTTACGATATCGCCTTTCTACTCTCATTAGTCTGTTAAGAAAAATGTAGACATATTGCGACATCTCCCGTGTCCATGTGCGTTGTTGTGGGGCGCTTGAGTAGCACATGATGGACGGATTGACATAATTTGTCAAACCAACCAACACCTGACATGGGAAAAAAAAAATAAAACACTTGGAAAAAATGGACATGTGTATACCGTTTCATTGCAAATCAGTATTATGGTGATCATACTATTCTTTTTTTCTGTGCACATATGAGGTAAATATCGCTGCCATGAAGCCTCCATATAGTGACAGTTCTTTGCCCCCTTCATTGCCGTCACGCGACCGCAGCTCAGCTTTTGCTTGCCTCGTAGCTACCCGTGTTTTAAATTACTGTAAATTTGATAGTATGTCGTAATAGGTAGTCCCGAGTCTGTTGAGAAAAGTAGTACACTGAACCATGCTCGCTAGATTTGTGTGGTGTTTTTGTCTTTTTGAGCTGCATTTGATAGGCTCCACGTTAACAAATATGTGACAAAGTCCTTTCCTTTCATTTTTTGATTCGTTCACCGCATAGTCATTACTGGAAAGTCACGTTAGCAGCAAGCTAGGTCAGGAACCGGAGGACCGAGTCACTGAACGGGAAGTGACAAAACTCAGTCTTGCCCCCTTGCCTGCACGCTGGCTGCTTATTGGCCACACGTGGAAGTGAGTGACATACGCCCTGATTCTGTTTCCGGTCCCTCCCCTGCCCGCGATGAGGCTGGCGTCTGATTGGTCGTGTGCGATGTCAGAAGACGCTGCCGCTTGCTCAACGCCCTCCCACGCAGTGAACAAATACCAACTTCATAGAACGAATCAGTGCAGATGGTGATTAGTTCGGTCTCGTTCACCCAAACAATTCGTTCAAAAAGAACGAATCATTCGCGACCGATACAACACTACCGGACCCCGGTGCCACTTTTCCTGTCGTGTTTTCCACGTCTCTCTCCCCTAACACACCTGAATCAAATGATTATGTCATCAGCAACCTCTCCAGAAGCCTGATAATGATCCTGATTATATTGATTCAGGTGTGTTGGAGGAGGGAGACATGGAAAACACGACAGGAAAAGTGGCACCGAGGTCCGGATTTAGTGAAGCCTGCCCTACGCCGTCATTGCGCACTTGAACTTCTGCGTCACGGGAACACTTTGCTCTGTAACTCACCACCATGCCACTAGAGGAGGTGTGGGCTTGAACAATTTTGCGCAACCGAAAAGAGTGTATTTGCAGCTGCAGCTAATCAATACTGAACAACAAATGTTGACGCGTGGGCAACACAGAAGACGTGTGCGAATGTTTGAAAATGGCGGCGGTGTTGTGCTGAACCGGAAAAAGAGCGGACCAATCACAGTCCTTCAACGTTTACGTTACGCGCGTGTGTGTTAACGGCGTAGAATATCTTGCCGGAACTCCCTGACATAAGGGTAGGCACGGAGCCCTTTTTTTTTGGGGGGGGGGGGGGGGGGGGGGTTGTGCTTTTCGCACAGTTTTAAATAGAGCACACAATAAAACACAACAGGTTTCACACACACACAGTGGTTAGCACGTCGGCCTCACAGTCCTGGGATCAAGGGTTTTTTGAAAAACGCTCTGGCCTTCCTGTGTGGAGTTTGCATGTTCTGCCCATGCCTGCTTGGGTTTTCTTCGGGTACTCCAGTTTCCCCACATCCCAAAAACATGCATGGTAGGCTAATCGACCACACTAAATTGTCCCTAGGTACGAGTGTGTGCGCGCGAATGGTTGTTCGTCTCCTTGTGCCCTGCAATTGGCTGGTAACCGATTCAGCGCGTACCCCGCCTAATGGTTGTTCGTCTCCTTATGCCTTGCAATTGGCTGGTAACCGATTCAGCGCGTACCCCGTGTACCGCCCACAGTTATCTGGGATTGGCTCCAGCCGTGACCCTCTTGAGGATAAGCGGCTCAGAAATGGAATGAATGAAAGGTTTCACACATGCATTACAGCATTACAGTGAAACGAGGCATAAATGAGAAACTGATTCCCATATATCCATTATTTTTTCACTGGTTTACAAAATTCCATCTAAAAGTCCATCTAAGAAACACACGTGATCATTACAAAAAAAATCTTCTTACTGAGCAAAATCATATATATATATTTTTTAACTATATATTTTTAAGGATAATTTCATGTATTGATTTTGTTTTTTGTTTTTTTTTTTTTGCACTTGATTTGTAAATGCGACTGATGCTCAACTAGGGATGAGCTTCAGAGCAGCTGCCGAAAGGTTGTTTTATAGCAGGATCTCGGTATGAAAGGTACTTCTGTGCAGGCTCTGGGATGCAGGTGAGCCTAACCTCCAAAATGAAGACTGTGTTGAGATGGGGGGACGTCGAGGTCGCTTGAACGACCTCTCCTGCACCTCCCTTAGACGTTACATCTGCAAGCGATGCCAAGGTGAGTTGGCGCCTTCTGTTGGTGTGCACCAACTATACTACACTGTGCTTTCGATTAGAGCAGGGGATTCTCAAACTTTTTCCTGTGAGAGCCACATAACTTTTCCCTTCTCTGATGAGGGGCCGGGTCAGTTTGTAACAGAAAAAGTGTGACGATTGCAGGAGTGCCTAAATGCAAAAATGAATTGTTTTTCAGAAAGCCACAATCAAATAACCCTTTCTGGATTCTTCACGGAACAAAAGTAAATAAAATAAAAATAATAATATAAAATAAAGATAATATGTCAAGTTCAAAAATAGATCTTTAGGTAGACATAAGGAGAGAAGACACTCAGTTTTCTTGGCCAAGGAGAGCAACATGTGACTCGTGAGTCACCAAAATTGATCTCGAGGAAAAATATCCTCCTTGGTATTTTATTTAGGGGTTTGTCCTAAACAAAGATGGATGTCGCCCTAAGGGAGGGGAGAGCAAGCTGGAGACACCCATGTGGTTTTCGATTGGATATGTGTGTGCATGTAGGTGGAACTAAGTGAATACACATGTGGAAGCAAGATCTTATGTAAACAATCATATAAACAGTCAAAATAATCCAGACACTTCAGTTATGCAACGCTGCGGCCATGGATGGAAAATTGTCCTCGAAGGTCTAGACGGAAGTCCAGACGCCAGGTGCTGAAGATGCCTCGGAAGGTCTAGTTACGCAATGATGCGGCCATGAAGCAAAATAGTTGTCATCCCGACCCTCTTTTACCCTTTGTAACACTTAAGCATTATACTACAACCTGGTAGCAATAATCATTTACTGGTTATATAAGTAAGAAAAATATGGCATTATGTATTTATGGTATGTATGAGCACAAGCAAATATTCAATCAATCAACCAAGCAAATATTTAATCAATCAAACCTCGATAATTACCTCAACATAATATAATATTATCACTATTAATTAAATAGATAATAACCAAATAGCCCTCTGGGTTCTTCACAGAAAAAAGCCAGGAAATAAATAACACTATTGGAAAAAAAAGAAATTGATTGTTCAGGGGGCCGGACCGAATGTGGAGGCGGGCCGTAGTTTGGAGAGTGAATAATATATGAATGTGAGAGAATATATGTGTGTGAGGGTGAATATGTATGTGAATGGAGAATGTATGTGTGTGTGTGAGGGCCAGAATGAAAAATGTCTTGTACGGCCCCTCATATAGTTCAGTTAGTCTTTCGTCTACTTTAAGAATGAGCTTGCATACGATTGATAATAGAGGCCTACTTGTACCACTAATACTTTTTCCATTCTGAGAGATTCAGGCATCATTATTAGCTGCCTATCAATCAAATACATTTGCTTAGTTGGCAAATTGTGCACTATCATACTTCTGACTCCGAGGCTGCAAGTGTTCTGCGCTCATATACATCTGTGAAACGTGACCGTGTTGCGGACGCAGCTTGAATGTGGTCTACCGATGGAGCACAGGATCACATGGTGTGCTGATTATTTAGCTGGGAAGATTCATGGCTTCCTAATATGCAATGTGCTCACTCACACTTAAAATCTTAATGTCAAATCTCATGTGTCCTACCTTGGTTGATGTTTGTTTCAATACCAGATAGCGATGAGATTATGTACAACGGCATTAAAGGCACTTGCAACCTCCAAGTGGATGTGTACCAGGTGAGTTGACGATTGTATGAGTTGTAGTTGGCATGTTCTGGAGGTTGCCCATAGCGATTAGCGCTTGACTGATATATCAATTTCACGCTGCCTTTATGTGTGCGTGCAGGAAGTTTCCGAAGTGCTGTTCAAAGAGCGTCTATACGCTGGCTGCATCATCGTCATCCAAGGAAAAGTGAAGCCGAACCCAACCAAGTAATTGTCACCATTCCCCCACGTTGTGTTAGGTTC